>NC_092621.1:67910000-67995000 GCF_047663525.1 Anas platyrhynchos | reverse complement strand
TATATTTCTGCTGTCCCACCCTCTACATATGTTTGAAAGCTCTGTGAGTGCTAAAATGTTTGCAATACTACACATTTCAAATTTCAATTTAGGAGAAATAGCGTCGTATTTTGAACTGTAGCATGAGCTTAAAACAAAAATGAAAATAAATTTTAAAAAGTGTACTGTCATTTCAGATAATCAAATAAATAATGCATATTCTCTTTTGGTCCCAGGTGGGAAGCATTATGAAATTCCACACTTAAATTTGCCTTTCTCGACTTTTCTCTTTCTTGGTCAGTTTTTCAGTGGGTAGCATGATTGTGAAAAACTTTCCAGTGTTTTTGAGTTATCGGAATGCCACAGACAGTGGCAATGGAGTCTGAAAGTACCTGTTCATGTTCTTTTGTTTTGTTACAAAATATCCACAACAGGTCTTGACGTTAATGTTTAGATAACACAGTAGGCACAGTAGACAGTAGGCCTAAATAATAGGTTAGATAATAGCTTCCAGAAATTTTCCCATGCTATATGTAGTTTTTTTACTCATCATCAAGGCACTTGACTAGAGACATTCCTATTAGGTTGCTTCTTGCAGATCCTTTCTGGGACAGCTGGATGGCCCTGAGATGTCACCCTTCTTAAGGTAACTCTGATGTGTAACCTACATTGCTCTTTGCACTTTGTAAGGTGTCTCAGGGTAGGAGACACAGGTTCTGGTTACAAATTTGATAGAAAAACTTCCTCTGCTCTTAGTCTGTCAGAGCAGTCAGAGTTACTGCTCTTCTATATTGATACCTTCCATTTCTGGATGATGCCTGTTGAAATACATGTGACTTTCTAGACCATGTGGCTGGAAAAAAGAAGAGCACATCCAGGCCAATTTTGTGTCCTCAGATGTTGAAAAAAAACCCCTAAGTATCAATGTTTTCTGGAACAAATGGGTGTGGTGGTATTATTCTGGTGGGAGGCTGAGCTCCACCACAACTGTTCTCTCACTCCCCCTCCTCAAAGTGAAAGGGGGAGAAAAACACAATCTACTGACCTCCACCTCCTCCCCCTAAGCAGCGCAGGGGAACAGGGGAATGGGGGTTGTGGTCAGTCTATAGTGCTTCATCTCCGCTGCTGCTTCTCAGTCACTTTTGTCCCCTGTGCTGTGGGGTCTCTCCCACAGGATGCAGTCCTTCCTGAAGTGAACCTGCGTGGGCTTCCCACAGTCAGCAGCTCTTCAAGGACTGCTCCACTGTTCTTACCACGGGATCCATCCCTCAGGAGCAAACTGGTTCACCACGGGTCCCCCATGGGTGGGTGGCAGCTCCCCCCACGCCCCCTGCTCCTGTGTGGGATCCTCTCCACAGGCTACAGGTCCAGCCTGGAATCTGCTCCGGCAAGGGTCTTCCACAAGGCATAGACATTGCAGGTCCACCTGTTCCACTGGGGGTTCCTCCATGGGCTATAGCGTGGAGATCTGCTCCATGTGGGACCCAGAGGGACAGCCTGCTTCACCATGGTCCTCACCACAGGCTGCAGGGGACTTCTGCTCTGTCACCTGGAGCAGCTCTCCTGCTTCTTCTTCACTGACCTTGGTGCCTGCAAGGCTGTTTCTTACACCTCTCTCTTTCCCAGCTGCTGTGAAGCTTGTTTTGTTTTGTTTTGTTTGTGTGTGTGTGTGTGTGTTGTTGTTTTGTTTTGTTTTGTTTTGTTTCCCCTTTCTTAAATCAGCTCTCACACAGGCACAAACAATATCACTTACTGGCTCGGCTCTGATCAGCAGCTGGGTCCTTACCCAACATGGGGCAGCTTTTAAATTCTTCTCACAGATGCCACCCCTATGGCCCTCTCTTGCCACTTAAACCCACCACAGTGGGTTTATAACCTTCTGGTCATTTGGAACATGATTTGACTGAAGACAGAGCTAATGACCAGCTATACAACCATCCTTTTCCTGTACTGAAAGAACACAAACTGTGGCTGGAAACTTTGTGTGGGTAAGAAATCAACTGCTGTAGCTTTTACTACCCTCCTTCCACTGGAATTGCTCCTGGAGGTACCACAACATACATTTGGATGGTTACATACTTTGTTAAGAACATCCAGATCACTTATTCCGCTCAGAACTTATTATAGAAAGTGTTCTTAGGAACGTTTAATTTTATACACTTCACAGAAAACATAAGGAACTCTCATATATGCACCAGTCTTCTGTGTTTTCTGCCAAGGAGTACCTGTGCAATGAATTTGAAGGTGTACCCTTTAACTCTTGTGCAATTTAGAAACTGAGCTATTAAATGAAATCCTGGTATGACAAATAGAGTATTTTTATTCTGATTATTTATTATTGAACAGAGAAAGAGAAGACTTCCGTTAAGCTTCTGGGAACAGTTTTCAGGCTGCATTGCACATACAGATGCACACAAATTCAGGTACAAAAATTTTGACTTGTAAAATAAACACCAGGACAATAGTCAACATATGTACACTTTAGGTGCATTAGGAACAAAACAAAAACAACACCTTTGTCTAAATTGAAGAAACGACTTTATACATTAGCAAGGAAATTTTGTAATACTATTGGTAATTAACCAAAGAAATCATGAAGAAAACTCTCGGACATCTGTTGGAAGCTGGGTGGAAGAGATATTGTAGAGATGAAGGTCAAGTCAAGTTATAATGCACCTAAGAAATTAACTTTTCACAGTTAAGTTTGAATTTTAGCAACAAATATTTTGCTGTATTTAAACACAAATAAACATATGCTTATGTTAATGAAGTTTGAAGAAATTCCCAGTTACAGAACCTAAGCAAAGAAATATGAAAATTAACCTGTTTGTCTTCCTGCCGCTTCTTAGCAGGATGTGAAGGGGAAGGAATTTTGTTCCTTGATTTTAATCTTTTTTTTTGCTTCTTTGCACTTAAACAGAATCTCTTGAATGAGGTGATCTCCTTCCTCTCCTTATTTAATTCTGTCTGGTTGTTAGCCCCGTGATTTTGATATTGTTGTTTACACCTGTTATAATTGATAAAATAGACCAGAGACCATTTTCTGAGCTTGAGTACTAGGTGTCCAGCAGAGTTCATCTCTGTATATGTGAGCTTTTTTTCTTTCCCAAAAATTAGACTGGCTACATCCAACTGCCCACTGAGACCAGCCGCTAACTGTGGTTATCTCCCAAATACTGTGATTGATTCCATGAGTACTACAAACCCAGGAAAAACTCACATGGGGAAATGTGCTAGTGATTAAATAAAGTCCCATAGTGCCCTAGTCCCATAAAATGTGAAGTGTTACACCCAGGACAGATGTATCATCACATCCTAACTATGTGGCCTGTTAGAAAATGAATAGTGTCCTTAACTAAACAAACTCACAGCTCCTTTACTCCACTCTCCTCGACATTCACAACTTTTCCATGCCTAACAACAAAGACAAGCTGCTGAAAGAGAAATGTTGTTGATTGAAAAAATGGCTTCCATTCATGTGAGAAGCAAAAAAACCCTACCATTTCACAAAGTTTCTGTTTGGATGAATATATGAATATAATATGAAAACAGAATTTCAGTATATTTGTGTATGTCATCACCCTATACCCTTTTTTCATATCTATTTAGTCTGTTTTTCTACATTGCCAGTAACACCTACTCCATGGAGAAGAAGGGTGTCACTGGGAGCAGTCAGGCTGCATGCTGAAGGAGCTGTCCCTAGCACGTTTCTTGCTGGGACAAGCAAATGCCACCCAGACTGTGCTTTTATTTATTCCAATATTTATGGATGAATACAGGCAAACTTTAAAGGGCCTTTATTCTGCATGACACAATCTTAAAAGCACTAGTCATTATAACAATTAGTACAACTCCAGTAGCCTAAATTACTTTTAAGGCTAAATTAATTAGCCAGAAGAAAGTAAATAAATAAATAAATAAATAAATAAAAAATTGCCTCTTTTCTGACAAAATCTTGGCACTCCACCCCCACACTGAGAACAGAGAATAAAATGTTATTTCTGGGCAGCAGTTTCCAAGGTTGTTTAATATTCAGTGAGGATCTTCTTAAAGTTAGCTCACATTTTAAGAATTTCACAGCACATCTGTGCATCACTGCATGTTTTTAAGGGTTTTTCTTGGAGATCATAATGGGTTTTTACTGAAGACTTTTACTTGAAGAATTAAATTCATGTCATTAATTGTTCTGCTTCCACAAGCTCCAAAGATACATTTCTAATTAAAAGAAATTGCAACTTATCCAACTGCTGAATGCATTGAACGTTGACATGCTCTATATTTGCTAAGAATTGCTGCTGAGAATGGCTTTCACAAATAAGACACTTTAAAGTTTGATCTGCTTTTCTTTTTCTTTCAACCATTTATTGAGATATTATTATTCAGTATTGTAACATATAACACTTTAGTCTTTCAAGTAGCTTTTTGAAAGTGCTTAACATTGCCAGGATTTTGCAGGGACAATGAAATTGATGGTAAAACTCTGTTTTCCATGAGAAGACAATTAAGCCAACACTGTGAAAATATCAACTCTGATTTGTTGTTGTTGTTGTTTGTTGTTGTTGTTGTTGTTGTTGGAATAAAGTCTTTCTAAAGATGTGAGATTACAAATAAACTTACCCGATTTCTATTATAATCCTGTAGCAAAGTAATGGACAACAACACATAAACAAAATTGTCCCTGCACTAATTAACACGGCACATTTCAGCCTGCAGGAAGTTTATCTGATTTATAAACCTTTGGAAAAGTGGTATGAATATATAATTGAAATGTGACAGACTCCTAATTACAGAAGCAACCTTATCAGTCAAATATTCTAAACACAATAACACATATAACTAATTTTGACAAAGCAATGGTATTGTGAATTAATGTTGCTGACATTTCATATCCAGCTTACAGAGAATTCAATATATCCTGTGATTCTTCTTGTTTGTGCTCCTGTTAGGGTCCAACGAGATGATGTAATGACGAATGGCAGTAATAACTAAGACCTTCCCTCATTAAGGTAATCCTCTCTATCATCAGAATCATCAAATATCTATACATGTAGACAGTGCTATTTAATAAGAAAATCGTATAATAAAAATAAATCTCAGGTCATGTTTTTCAAAAGCAAAGTGTCTCTTTCTCTGTGAAAATCAAGACTTTCATATTGTAACTGTGACCTGAATAAGTACCTAAGAAATAAAGTAGTTAGAGCAACTCAGGTAAAGGACAGTTCTTGGCAGTATGAAATATTTCTCAGAAAATAGCTATATTGTGAATAGGCACATAAATGCTTGCAAGCTGACTGTCCAGACTTTCATTTAAAAGGCTTTTAATAAACCTTTGTTTAGCCCAGCAGCACATTCCAGTCTGATAGTAGCTATTTTCATAGATGAAGGAATCTGAGTCCTGAATGAACGTAACAAAGCCAAAAGGGCTGGAAGAATAAAAGCAGCAGAACTGGGGCAGGGTAAAGCTGTGCAAGGTCTGGCACTGGTCCCACATGGGGCCTGGGAACTAATGGGTCCCTCTTGTATACAGGGCATTCAGTGCTCTCATACCGGTGTGAGTAACTAGAGTAACTAGAGTAACTAGAGTAACTAGATGAGGCCCGGAATCACAGCTCTGTATTTCTCATAACAACGGAGAAATAATACATCATCTTTCTTATATGTGTAGTTATACTACGAAGTGATTTGTACTACAACCGTTTTCTCATGCCACTTGATCCACCTACCTGGCCACAAATACACAATCAGACCACTGAAGCAGCTTGTTCTGGGGCTGTCCAAGTGTGGGCTGATGTTCTCCCTGTACATCCCACAGGTAACAGGGAGAAGACAAAAAGGTCATGTGGGAGACTGGGGAGTCTAATTATCTGTTGCTGATGGTTTGTAAAGTGTACTTTGCAAATAATACACAGTACGGACATATCTGGCTTGAGGCATAGAATGAGTGAAGAGGAAGGATGGAAGCTATTTGTTTAAACAGAGTTGTAAGACACACTTTTACTGAAATGAAGTCAGGGCTGCTCAGCTAGCTGAAACAGACATAAATACCAGTGCTCCACTAGTGTATCTGTTGATCTTTGCGATGTGTTTGGTATCTCCTTCCTCTCAAACTTTAGCTTACATTTTACCACTGGCTTAAATAGCTGCAAGACTGCATTTTAGACATGTAGTTAGAAGTATTTCAAAGTAATTGATCCATGAATTAAAAGCTAGAATCTCTAAGAGACAGAATGGGAATTTCAGCATCATTAGTTGAAACTAGCATCACTACTTGAAACCTTCATTCTAGGAGCATGAGGGGACAGCTCTCTGGTAGTATCATTATTGTAAAAGACAGAATCACAGAATGGCTGAAGTTAGAAGGGACCTCTGAAGATCACCTAATCCAACCCCCCCACTGAGGAGGATCATACTGCACAGGATGGCATCCAGACAGGTTTTGAATATCCCCAGGGAAGAAGACTCCACAGCCTCTCTGGGCAACCTGTTCCAGTGCTTTGTCATCCTCACAGTAAAGAAATACACTTTCATATTCAGCTGTAACTTCCTGTGCTTCAGTTTTTGCCCATTGCCTCTCATCCTGTTGCTGGGCACAACTGAAGAGCCTAGTTCCATCCTCTTGATGCCCTCCCCTCAGATATTTATACACATTGATGAAGTCTCCCCTCAGTCTTCTCTCTTCTAGGCTAAACAGACCAAGTTCTGTCAGCCTGTCCTAGTGCACTCACTACTGCCTTTGGGTCTTCACATCAGTAGGATACTCCTACAACAAGAGACAGAGAGGATGGGATAGCATAGTTCAGAACAGTGCAATGTAAAATTCAGATGATGGATAAAAGTATGCTGCTGATACTGCAAAAGGAGAAACATTAGAATACTAGTTGGGTTACATCACTCTGTATTGTCTTACCAGCTTTACATAAGTTTTACTGCCAACACTCATCCTAGGCTTCTACATTCACTTCCCTGGACAATCCTACTGAGGACTAAGCTATCCATGCTTCTTTCCTTTCATAAGTGAACCTGTTCCATTTACTGCCCTGTTGTGGCAAAACAGGATTGTTTACTTTCAGAGATAGTTCACTATCACTCACCCCCTACATACCAGGAAGACAGTTATCTTACTGATCTGGGTTGAAACGGAAAATTGTATAGCCCAAGTACCAACAGCCAGTATCCCTGCATTGTTTCCAAATCCTCTCAGGAAAGCAATACTGAGAACTTTTTGTGATAAACTGTAGGTGAACAGGAATAAAGGCTGCAAAAGAATAATCAAAAATAGTTGAGATATAGCACCTCAGTACTCCCCTACTCACAAGAGGAACAGGTTTCAATTAAAAAGTCTCTCAGAATGCAGTCAAATCACTGCCGTATTTTGCTATCCTTACCATTTATCAGTACATGATTAAATAAAATATATAAAGTTAACTAAAAAGGCAGATATATGTGTGTGTGTGTTTGGGGTTTTTGTTTGTTTTTGTTGAAGAAAAGGGGAGAATTTTTTGCTGCAAATATATTAGAAAAGATCCTTGTTTTCCTTAACTATACTGTACATACCTATTTTAGATCTTCTTTAACAGCACTGATCAAGTGTTTGATTAGGAGCATTTGCTTGCATACCTGGATATTCAAACAACTGGTCACTATCACCAGAAAGCGTAGAACTGGCCGAAGTATTTTCAGTAATTATCACCTGTAATTCAGTTTTCCAAAAATTTAAAATGAAGACTGATTAACCAAATTTTAGAATGTTCTTGACAGAAGCCAAAGACTTCAAAATTTAGAAACACAATGCTTCTGTCCTTCCAAACAAGGACCTGAGTGTTGATGTTTGTCAGACTTAGGTCATCCTGTTTCAGCATTCACTGATATGTGGGCTGCTGGATTCCACAGTCTTTGATATAAAATTCCTGAGAAACAAAACAAAACAAAACATAAGTGACAAAAAAAAAAAAAAGTATGTGTTCCTTTCCTTGTAGGATTTTTGTAATTATATATACATATATATATATATATATATATATATATATATATAAAATTATTATTTATTTATTTGTTTGTTTGTTTTTATGTTGGAAAAATATCCACATTTTTGAGATGTATTTTAAATGTTGACTGAAATATGTATTAACTTCAATTCAGCAAGATCACTGTGACTTTATAAATAGGATTAACTATCACCTCGTTAAAAAGAACAGGAATTTTGAAAAATAAATAGATAGATAGATAGATAGATAGATAGATAGATAGATAGATAGATAGGTAAAATCTGCAAATGAAAGAGAAGAGTTTACAAAAGATGATATTAATAACAACTTTATCAAATATACAGTGCTGCTGTTTGCATTTAATATTTGGCTAACATATTGTTGGATAAATTTTCATGTTGGTATGAGACAATGCAGAAATCTGTAATTTGTGATCATTATTATGTTACCTAATATTTGTTTGGTGAAATTTGAATATATTCACTGTACTTTGCTTACTTATGTCTTATTCAGTGATGTTTCCATCTCTTTTAAAAAGAGAGAGATCAGGCCCACAGAAAATGCTGAAAGTCTGTTTTCTGTTTCATTATGCACATGATTAATTTTACATACTGTATAATACCAATAACTTACTGCATTGTTTGCTTACTGAAGCATTAGCATACACTGAAACATTAGTGATACTTGATACAAGTGATTTTTAATTAAAATTGTATTTCATAAGTCTTATTTACTAGAGTAGTCCTATAAAAGTTACACATGTACCTATGGGTTACTAGATTTTATGTTTCAATTTAGATAGAATGTATTAATTCTAGAGAGCAGGAATCAGACCAGATAATTTTAATGTATTTAAAATTCACTATCTTGCAGGCCTGATTTTTCAAAAGATCTTCATGTCTGAGAGCAGTAGGGTCAACACTACACGCAGATTTACATATGCAGCTCTATCTTTCCCCACTTGCATGCTGCAGTCAACATTCATCAGTGGCTCTCAGCACTTACTGTTTTTCTTCTAATTTTTATGGTGAGCATTTATTATTGTGAACTTCAATTTCATATTTATTGTCTAACAGTAATTACCTGTACAGTTTAGCTGTAACATATTTTTGTTATACAATATCATAAAAATGTTATACACAGCACCATCTGTTGGCTAGGATAGCTATCACACATAAAAAATGGCTTATGTAGATTAGATAGAAATGAGTACACCAACAAGAAAACAGAAAAAGGACTATTAAAATAAATAAATAAATAAACCGCATACTAAAAATATCTTATCTGCATTTTTTTTTTTCACAGTATACTGTTAAAGCTGTTGAAATCAAGAAACTTTGACATTTTAGAGGGTAGGAAAGATGGGTTTGAAAAAGCTATCATACAGCTTAATGTAAATTGGTAAACAGTAGTAAAGAAAAAGTGATAAAGGAACTCACACATAGTGTTCTCTAGCCTCATGCTTCTCTGGACCTTTAGTGCTCTCAAATGAAAATCGAAATTTAACTAATAGAAAAATTCTGTTGCTTTCTACTGTCACATACTTATCTGGAGAATTTATAAGGCAGAGAATTTATAAGGCAGAATTATTTACTTCTCTCTCTTCACCCTAAGGATCTGTGAGGTAGAGTGCTCCCTGAAGAGCTTTCCTTTTTGGAATTTCAGATTATATCTAGCATGTATGCACATGTGGGTTGGTGGGCATGCCATCCTCTCCACTCATGAGTCTGTATTTCTATAATGGCCAGCACCAGCTGCAGCCCGACAACCTTGGTCATGTCCTTTTCACTAGTCCAAAACAGGCAGTGAGAAGAGGGGGTAAACTTTCCAACCCAAATAAGAAATTAAAATACTCAATTTTCATGTATTTAGACCAATGGATTTAAGAAGACAGTGTTTTCACATGGATATTAATGAGACAACTGAATTAGAGATTACATCTAACAGTTGTCCCTTAATACAAAAATAAGTAGTAAAAGAAACACCAATGAGTTAAAGAAAGGAATCTGAATGCCACTCAGGATGTAGTTCAGGAATACCCAATTTTAGGTCTCTTAACATCACATCAAAGAGGCTGCAGCTGCTTAACACAAATCACTGATCTGTTGCAAACCCACACTGTGAGTTCAAATTTGGGCAAAACATTTTGACACATTAATTTCATGCAGGCAGGCTCCTTTGTGTTTGATGAGCTCCATACCATGTCCTGTCTAATCCTACAGAAACACAGTCATGCATTTGAACTGGGTCATTTCTGAAGTGCTAGGATACCCAGTACCAAGGAGATGAGGTACTAATGACATGGGATACCTTAGTTTCAAGCTGCTTCTTCAATTAACTTAGATTGAGACCTGAGACTACTCCAGAGGGTGTTCAATTCACTTCAGGCTTCCAACTCTGGAAGCAAAAGGGAATCTTGCAATTTTTTAAGACCTAACATAGTGTTTTTTAACTCTTTTGTCTACCCTGCTACAGGAGTAGGGAAAATCATAATTCTTTCCACCTGTAACTGTGAAAGAGGCACATTCACACATCTCTTGTTCATGGAACACAAGCCTAAGCAAACCTAATCCCATGTTAAAACTCTGCATATAATTATGGCAACAAATACAGCATTTAATGATGTGTAAGGCACCAGTGTTTCTAATACTATCCTTTCTTTTTTCTCTAAAAATTAGCAACAAGAATGAAGTTGAAATGAAAGACAAGACTACCTCATTCAATCCACAAGGCTACAAGAAAGATATCTAAATATTCCAATGTAGAAACAAACAAACAAACAAACAACAGCAACAACAACAAAACATTGAGTAAAGTGGCTCTTGAAATTCTTTTGTCCACACCTGAAATCTGAAAAAAATAGTGAGAATGTTCTTGAATGAAGTTATGATGTTAATATTTTTATATTTAATATATAATTTTATGATTTAATATATAATATATTTAATATATAATTTTATGATTTAATATTTTTGTTAATTTGTTATTTTAACAAGGTTATTTTATTGGGGAATTAATCTTATTCTTAACTGATAATAGCAACAACCTGAAGAGAAGGTACAACACACTGAATTTTACCTTAGATTTTATAATAACACTGTTCATATATTTGTCAATAGATTAAAAAGGTACAGTGCATTTCTGTAGCACATCATAAAAATTGATCAGTATGCACCAGAGAACATTCTACAGACCCAAAATAACCCATATTTCCCTCACGTTAGTTAATACATGGCAGACAAAATGGTCGCACTTCACTCTCCTGCTTTCTATATTTCACTCTCCTACCACCTAAACCAAATGGATTTCTGTAATTATCTGCCCTAGCAAAATGCCTGTAAACATGAATCACTTGTGTTAGCATCAATTGACATAATTGAAACGTAGAATTATTTTGTGTTCCTACAATCCTAAATGCCTAATCCAATAGAAGAAACAGAGGTGAACTACAGAGATTATCTCTAGTGGTCTTGCTCATTTTATGTTTGGCTGATAATTTGCACTGCCATTTCAGCAATGTGAACCTGAGGATATCTGACCCACTGAGCCAAACATACATTTCCTCTTGGTCACAAAACAACACAGCCACTGTCCTAGTGCTTTTTGATCTTACTGCTTAAGACAAAGACAGGGTATATTTTGACTCAATGACAGGTGAGCTGGCCCTACTATTTTGTGTAGAAATTTTACATATACATGAAGTACACACAAGAACTTAGAAGCAATCAACAAGGATTCTTCAATAGGAAATCATGCTTGACCAACCTGAGACACTGGTGAACACAGAATATTTTGACTAATAAGACCTCTGACACTGCCTCCTTTAGCATTTTCTGGTCACACAGAGAGGTTACAAAGCTTCCATCTTATTCAAGAATTAACACTAAAGTACAGTGTTGGTAATGGTTCTGCTTTGAGAAGAGTTTGGACTTCCAAACAGTGTTTCTGTGATTCTGTGATCTCACATGAGCTACAAAATTGGTATCATCATATGGCAGCAGTGTGGCCGATTAAAACTGGCTTAAATTCATTGATGAAGTTCTGTAATGTTATGATTAATCTGCTGACACTCTAGAGTCATAATTACATTTACTCCTATTATTCTGAATAGGAGAAAAAGGAAAACAAAACAGGGACCACATTTTTTTTTTCTTCCCCTTCCAAACACTTAGATCCATCTGATCCATCCTTAGAGATACATTGGAGGAAGGTGGAAGATGAGGACATGATAAAATTAAGACTTTGTCAACACTGGGGAAAACAAAACAAAAAACAAAACAAAACAAAACAAAACTGTAGAAAGTAAACAGCTTTGGTTCTCTAAGTTCTATCCAAGTGAAGCAAAGGCAGTCTGTCCAGACTCAATACACAGTACAATGAAAAGTAATAAATGCAACAGGTTAAATAGATGATCTTGTATCTTCACTATTTGCTACAATCCAAATCAAAGACCATGATCTGAGAGTAATAAGTGATTCATTTCAAATCCTTAATATAAATGTATCACATCATCATTTATAGACCCTGAGTTGGAGAGTGGATGAAAATTGAGCAATTGTTTGGTAAGCTGGCAAAATCCATTATTACTTGCTTTTTTAGCTGCACATGGCAGTTCTGCCCTGTTCTCACTCTTAATGCAGTGTGACTAAAACTCTTTGCCTTGTAGAAAGCTCACTTGCAGTAACTAAGCTTGATGCATTTGTCATGCTCTGGAAACTGTGAAGAGCTGTGAACAAATAAACAACAACAGCAACAAATGTCTGGGATAGGGTAATTGCCTAACCACAGAGTATTCTACACCTTTTCCCTTGCTCTTCCTTGTTTGTCCCAAAACTGAATTTCTTGTCCACTCCTACCCAAGAGCAGCAACAGTCCTGCTGCTTCCTTTGAAAGCACCATGTTTGTAAGTGGGAACAGAGTGACCCACATATGAGGTTTCTTTTGCTGCTTCTTAGTTTGGGCAAAAATGCAGAAACTGTATCGAATGTTTGGAGGGCAGAAGAATGACATAGAGGTAGATAAGGATGCAGTATGGATTATTCAGATATCATTCATGTTTGTTGAACTGTTTCAGTTTTTCTTTCCACTTACAGTTTCGTAGATGATTTCAGATGTGAAGGTAGGGAAGGATCAACTCAAGCAATGTTTGAAATAGCAATCTTTGTGGGAAATGAGAATTGACATAAAAGGCAGCTTTATTTCTTGGCTAACTGTGAAAATAGGAATAACTCAATATATTGTAATGTTTAAATTCATGACTGTGATGTTCCAAGCTGTCCAATTCCTCCTTGACACCTTGAAAATGGTGATATTAAAAAAGGTGTTGTAAGTATAGCTATTCATCAAGCACAGTTAGATTCCTTTCTTTAGTGACCTTGCTTCTTTCACTATACTTTGTTATAGTGAATGCCTCTAGAGGCTGGTTTGATATAGTTTAAAATATGTAAACTGAGGCCCTTGGTCACTCCTTGTTCTAGCTATCTGTTTCCTGTCACTGCCCCCTGAAAGAGGCCAAGCAAACTTTCTATACCAAAAGCATTACAGAAGCCTCATAAATAGGTAAAGAGAAAGTCTTTGTCTCTAAATAGATAAAGTTACATAGCCAAACACATAGAATTACTCCAACCGTAGAAGGTTCAGAAAATAGCTCTCTTCCTCTGGGACATGTGCTTTTAAACAGCACTAAGCTAAATATTACAATTACTGTACTGTACAATCTGCAGACATACTCTCCATGCAGTCCATAACTGCAAGATTTGAATGCAGGTGAACCCTGCACTTCATTTTTTTATTTTTGTATTTTTTTCTTTCCCCTCTTGATGAACAAACTGCCTTTCTCCAGACTTTAAAAGGTTTCTTAGCCATCACAGCACTCCTGCCTTCTAACATGCTGCCCTACACTTGCTGACTTAGGAGCTTGTCTGGGGAGGTAGAACAATTAATGCTATAAATTTTATTAACATCACTAGAAAAAAAGTCAGTCTCTTCCCATTGCAGTATCAGATACTTTTAAACAAGTAGAAGAACAGGATAGAAGAGAAGATACGACAGTGGCTGTGAGTTGGCTGCCTTCCCCTGTCCCTGGAACTGTGATTTCTACTCCTTTCCTTTTGCCTTGCCTTCCCTTTCCCCTTCCCTTTCCCCTTCCCTTTTCCCTTCCCTTTCCCCTTCCCCTTCCCTTTTCCCTTCCCTTTTCCCTTCCCTTCCCTTCCCTTCCCTTCCCTTCCCTTCCCTTCCCTTCCCTTCCCTTCCCTTCCCTTCCCTTCCCTTCCCTTCCCTTCCCTTCCCTTCCCTTCCCTTCCCTTCCCTTCCTTTCCTTTTCCTCCTTCCACCAACAAAAAGATGAGTGCTGAGGATCTTGCTCCGAGAAGCATCCAGATGGAAGAGGTAGAGGAATACCTTACAGCAAAAGTTATTTTCAGTAACAGGGCAGCTTTTGCTTTTAGTAGGTTTTATGGTCTTCTCATCTATAGTTTTATCTAGAAGGTTTAAATGCATGGGCGTTGTGTCATGTATCTAATTTACGTAAAATAAATAAATAAATAAATAAATAAAATAAAATAAAATAAAATTTAAAATAAAATAAAATAAAATAAAATAAAATAAAACAAAATAAAATAAAATAAATGGAGGTAGATTGCAAATTCACTTAGGGATATTTTGCATTTGTTCCACTACGTGTGTCAGTGTGTATATGATTTATACTTCTTAAGCCAAAAAACATTAGTTTTCTCTGAACATCTGTCTGGCATCTGTGAGATCTACAGTATGCATCATTAATCTGAATATCTTTGTGAGGCTTGGTAATGACAGATAGTCTAAGTTCACTGTATTAATGTAATGATGTTCACTGGGGTACTGCAAAGCTACAGCTTTCACCATACACTTGAAAAAAAAAAAAAGGCTTTAATAACAGTCTAGAGTAAAGTGTTGCACTTGTACTTAACAAAATCATTTAATGAACATCTGTCTTCATTCCTACTACCTTGCTTTTTACAAAGTCCATATCATATTCTTCATTTCCTGTTCTAAGCTAGTGCTTGTTCTAAATGCCTTAACACTTATATTAACATGGATACATGTTACATACGCATGAGTGTACATATATGTGTTTATGTATATATGTACACATGTATATTGATCCGTACACCCAGTTCTCTCTCTGTATATATATGTGTATATACACATACACATGCATAGATACATTCATTTCCTACTAAGCCTAAGACTCTAGAAGAGACTACTATTATAAAACTATTTATATACCCAGTATCTTAGCTATAATTTCTGTATGATTAATTTTGACTGCATACGTGTGCATGTGTATAATATAAATAAATAAATTCCTTTTACCTCTCATACCATTTCTCTGCTAACAAAACATTTATATGTAAGGGTTACTTTAACTCCAGTGGGATCACGACCATTAATTTACCATCTTATTTCCATGATACACCATATTTGGTCAATGGAAAGACCATCTTTTTCAAAATATACATGGTTCAATTCAGTAACCAGATATAAGATCTGATGTGTGGATAAATTTCTGCCAGAAAGGATGATGAGCTGAATACACTGCTCTCCTCCTATTAATATCACCTACAAATTCTTATGAGCTTTTTATGTTGTATATTCATATAAGAGATGGTCACCTCTTTCCATAAATATAAAATTTCAACTGAAATGAATCCACAACAGGTGAACAAATATACCTGGGGTGAGATAGGAAGGCATAGCTACAGGGTATTGGCAATGTGTTTCACACATGGAAAATCAGTTCATTTTCTTCCATTTACCAGAACTGTTGGAAATGCATTTTAGGTATACCTCAAGTAAGTGACAGTGTAAACTGTGCTTGAAACATAATTAGAAAATTTCCTATTTTTCACATGGCAGAACACCTTGTTTAAATATTTCTTCCTTTTACTGTACCAAAGTTTTAAAAATCAATTTCTTCCACAATTAATTTATCTATTTTAAACATAAAAGCTCTCCTTCTCACACGTGGACATGCCAATTATCAGTTAAACCAGCATCCCAAAACACTAAAGAATTACAAGTAAATCGGTGGTGCAGTTGTATTTTGCATTGATTTTGTTGTTGTTTTTTAATGCCAAGAAAAATCAATTGGGTTATAATTGGCTCTAACTGGCTTTCACACAGGCTGTAGCTTTTTTTTTTTTTTTTACCTGAAGCCAAGTAGCTCTCACACAGTAGATATTTCTCCCCAGAATTTTAAAATATCAAAGCAAAAATATCAAAGAAAATCTAATACAAACTTCTATACCTTGTAATGAGAGGTGAGGAGCAAGTACTTGGTGCCTGGAAGATAAGTAGCAAAGATCATGTGTTTATATTTTTGCACTCAGAATTAGTCCTCAAATGTTATTACATTGACTCAGTTATATTTTCTAAATACTTTTCTCACAAAGTTTATTTATTTAGTTTATTTAGTACCCAGTGTGATCAGGGATCACAGAGATGAAGGACACTATTCCCTATTGCTCTGAACCTTAAAGTGTTGTTTTTACTTCCACAAATGACTCAAAATGGCAGAGAACATCATCCTTCACAAAATCACTAGTGCCTCACTGCAGGTGAACACAATGCTCTACATGGAAAATGTCATGTTTTCTTCTAATGAAAAATATCTCTGATGCCATTTAGGAATCTGATAATGCCATCCCTTCAGTGGAGCTAATGAAGAGACTAAGAAAAACTCATGACAGAGCCACAGTATTTCTGATACTGAAAAATAGAATTACAATAATTCTATGCATGATAATAACACTATTTTAAGCAAAATGTCAGACATCAGTGCCAAGTGTGATCTATCAAAAGTGGAGAAAATATGCCACAAGACAATAGCCTGTCAGTTGAAGACATACAAACAAGCAAAAAATTTCCTATGAATACTAACCCACAAATTCTGTGGTGAAAATAGATACTCTAAGGAGGTCTCATGAATACCCTAGATATTTCCTTATTTTCCATCAAGTAAACAAGTTTATATGAATTGATTGACTAAGATGTTGCTACATGCAAAAACATTGTGCTGTTCTTTGTCTAAATGTAAGTGGAATGAATATCCGTGGTGATGTAGAATCATTTCTTAGGGGTTTATAGTTTTCTATTTTTTTTATCTCTAGGTGTCAGTTATGTGTCCCAGCTGCCAAATTAATTTTAGATGTTCTTCCAAATGCTCTCTGGGTTCCTGGTGATTTATACTGACAATTGTACTAGAATGCTGGACTTAGAAATGATTCTTTTCTTGGACAAGGAATCAAGGAGGCAATGAAATAATGTTAGCGGCCGATTTCAATAAATCAGAGTTGTTTTTTTGTTGCTGTTGTTTTGTTTTGTTTTTGTTTTTACGAAGAGTTGTATAACTCCATGCCAAGAAATCCTTTCTCAAAGTTAAACATTGGTCCATATAATCTTTCATATCCTCACATCAAATTCCTCTTGTTGAATATTTTATATTTTCTGTGTGAGCTAGTAGTAAAATACTTTTGCCCTCTACTATAAGATACTAATTTGCAGGTGAATGTTAAAGTCCTGCCACATTTATTGTTAAAATTTGTGTCTGTATCACAAGTAAGACCCAGAATCTTCAGCATGAATTCTGTAAAATATTTTAGAGCAATTTCATAAACAATTATAACTATTAATCCTTCTTGTTACTAGCACCTTTTAAGCAGTTCCTTCCCAAAACCAAAATCAAATGTTAAGTAAATCAATATAGTAAATATATAGTAAATCAAATAATAGGTACTGCAATCATAATGAAGATTTCCTACTACTGAAGATTGTCCCAATTGTCTCAAAAATATCCAACAATGGAAACAAAGGACTATCCTGATGGTTTGTATTCATCTCTGTCATGAATTAATCTCCAGGCTTTCATATGTTAAATTCTAACCAGCTTTAATTAGTTTAATAATTAATTACTGCCTATCATTGGCAAGAACAATAAAAAGTAGCACTCCAGTCTACTAACTGGGACAGAGCATCAGAGACTGTGCTTCTTATCCATTCATTGGAAGTGAAAACCAGAATACCAGGTAAAGGTGTGTCCTTGCTTCTTTCTCTAATTTTGTAGTAGTTTATCTAAACCTTTGATTATGCATCACCAATCACAATCCATTTTACAAAATCAGCTAGCCTCATATACTGATGTAAGCAAACCAGATTAACACGGGTTTCTTTGTGCAGTACCACAGAACACTTAGTGCAGTTGCAGCTAATTTAATCTGTTTGCATTCTAAGGTAAAAAAAAAAAAAAAAAAAAAAAAAAGAGTTTGTATATGTATATTAATGGCTGCCTAGGAGTCTCATGGAAAAATGTCACTCATCCACTACAGAACAGTTTAGGAGCTCTCAGATAAATTTCAATGAAGAAGGATCTTTTAATGTTTCATTGAAATTCTGGTGCGTTTGACCCTTTCTCACCTTTGTATGCTAACTAAATTTAGTTAATATCTAAAGTCATTTAAACTGTTTCTTTTCTTTCCAAAATGAAACAGTGGTAGTATGGAAACATAATCAGAGACTTTGCACCAATCTTCTTGACATGAAAGAGACAGGATGTTGCACAGTGGATACTTGATGGCTGTAATACCCAGTGTGGTAAGGATGTAGAGAGGATAACTGGGGATATCTGCCTACACCAAATACCCCAAATCCTGCTTGTTCTCCTGACAGTGGTGCCCTGTTGATCAGTAGCTAGGAGATGGGCACCAGCAGCCCCTCCTCACCCAGTAGACACAACATCAACACACAACATCAAATAAACCAAATTATTTTGAGAGCAGAAAAATGTCAGCAAATGTCTTTGAGAATGATGTCTAAGATTCAGCGTTGTCTCTCACCTCTGGAGGGGAAAGGGACCAATGTAAATCTCTCATCCATGGCTTCAGTACTTAAACACAAATCTGTGCTGTTCTTGGAGAAAATACAAAAGCCTGTTATTCAGACTTTGCAGACTGAGCTGAAAAATATGACATTTGCTAGTTCTGGAAGGTTGATTATCCAGCATAATGTTCTTTAGTATATTTTGGCCTGCAGTTGTAGTATTTATAGTGCATTTTGCACGGCTGTAACTCAAACACTTCTATGAATGCTCAGTCTAAGTTTGGTTTCACAACAACTGTTGTATGACTTTGTTAGCCTAGTTTCTGCTCAGAATTAATATTAGTGTGTTGACTTGAATTATGTCCCCATATAATCACAATATGGCATGCAATATTGAATGTCATGTTTGTTTGACTCATGAGAAAGGGAAATAAAAAATTGCCTGGAGCATTATGAATGCAAATACATACTACCTCTTTGGCAGTGGTCATTTTATATTACATTATGACTATTTTATTGAAGGCATATTAAAACTGTTTTTCATAGAATTCCATGTTCTGAGACAAATGCTGTTATTTTAAGTGGGTATTTTACTTGGGATAGCTGACAGACTTTTGGCGAGTGATGATGACAGAGAAAACTAATTGTGCAAACAAGCTTCAAAAAATCAATTAGGCAAGAAAGTAATGAAACAAATTATAAAATGACAACTACGTCTTTGCTTTTGACCAGTGTCAAATATAATTTCTAATAGGGATTCTACTATTCCTTGAAATTCAGTTTTCAGTTTTCAGATATTCCGTTTTGCAGATCCATTTATTTAACCAAAGTTGTAAAGATTAAACCACATTTTGAAAATTTATAGATATTTTTGAATAAGTGATACTTTCAACTACATAAGTTGAAAGATTTCATGATTGATTTTAAGGATTTTAAAATGAATAAATCATGTAATATTTTGTTAACTTTATTAATTTTTGTTCATATTTTAAGTTAACATAAGAAATTCTATTTCTATTATTTCATAAATTTACACTGTTCAGGTATACTGTATACATTGAATACATATTTCTGAGTGTAGGTAGCTAATGTTGCTGTCAAATAATACAATTAAATTGCCCAGGCTTTTATGCAAAATTATATTTTAATTAATTTTTGTAATTTTTAAAAATACATTCAAATCACAAAAACAGTATTTACGTTGTTGTGATCAGTGTTGTTGTTCTGAAACCTTGCTAGGTTTCCTGGAAAATTGTGCTGCTGGTATGCCTGCCTAGTTATTAAAATCTTTATGAAATTACTAAGGTATTTCTAAATTGACAATCAGAATATATAGAAACAACAGATAATTTTTGAGTATATGTGGTGGTTTTACCGTGCTGGGCAGCTTAACCCCACAACCGCTCTCTCACTCCCCCTCCTTTAGATGAGGAGGGGGAGAAGTAAAGCAAAGAACAACTCATGGATTGAGATAAGGATAATTTAATTAAAGGGAAATAATAATAACAATTAAATAAAGACTACCATGAACTAAACAATTTAACTAAGGGGAAATAAGGGGAAATAAAAAGAGAAAGGGGAAAAGGGAGGGAAAAAGGAAAAATAAAAAAGAAGGGAGGGAAACAAACAAACAAAATAAATGAAGGCTATATGGAAGTGCAGAGGAAAGAAATTACTCTCTACTTCCCACAAATGAGCGATGATTGACCACGTCCTTGAAGCAAGGCCTCAACACACGCAGCCGGTGTTCGAGAGGAGGACTGATGTTTTCCCAATGAGAGCCCACCCCTCCCCTCTTCTTCCTGTTTCCACCTTTTAGTGCTGAGTGTGACATCACATGGTATGGAATATCCCTTTGGTTGGTTTAGGTCAGCTGTCCTGGTGATGTTTCTCTCCTCACTTTTTGCCCACCCCCTAGGAGGGTTAGGGAGAGGCCTGATGCTGTGCCAGCACTGCTCAGCAGTAGACACAACACTGGTGTGTGATAACACTGCTGTTCCAGCTACAAGTGCAGAGTACGGCACTGTATGGGCTGCTGCCGGGAAAGTTAACATTCCAGCCAGACCCAGTACAGTATATAACAATTCTAAGAGTATATGTCATTTCCACAAGTCATGTCACAGGCAAGGTTATAATTGTAAGTATGATTGGGTGGAAAATAACAAACTACCTGGCCCAATTTTATCTATGTAACCCAAAGTATAGATTTCTTTAAGTTGTAGTTAAAAATTTTCAGTCAAAAACACCCATAGTTTCTGGGAGTCCTGTAACAGTATTTAATCTCTTAAAGAGTTGGGTAATTCTTAAGTTTTAAGCTGAATCTGTTTTGTAGATTAAGCTTCTATTTTTCTTACTTTCTTTTAATTATTTTTTTCTCCAACAGAAAATAATTGAGCACTCTACCTTTGGGATAATTTTCTCTGTAGTGCATTATCACAGCACACTAAACCTTGGAATTCTCAGTCATCAGCACAAATAAATGATGAAGAATAGCCATCAACTTTTCCTCAAAATATATATTTCCTAAACCTACACTTTAATCTCTCCAGTTTGTTTACCTCTTTCATATATAACAGTGTTTCAACGAGAACAAGCTCTCAAGCTGAGACCTCAAAGCATCTACTGTCTATGTCCTGTATAAAAGTTGGTAGTGCATCACGGAAATATGAGGAGCGGGGGAGTTGTGTATGCTGGTCCCTCTAGATTTTTTTCTATAGAACTACTAAATATTCTATGACTCCAGTTCTCTCTATGTACCAGCACTAACTCAATTTTAGAAAGTCTGTTATTTAATCCTTTTCTGTCTTCTCTTTTCTGAGCAAAATAATTCCAGTTCCGTAAGCCTTTACCCCTACACCTAGAGCTTCCTATCACCACTATTATCAGGGCCCTCCATAGGGTTCATCAGGGCTCTCCACTCCGCTGATCTTTATTTTTCATCAGAGAATGCACAAACGGAAACAGCTCCCCAGCTGTGGCATAGCAACTGCTGGATAGGGGAGCTTAACTCATTTGTTTCACCCGCTGGTTATATTGTAAAATAAATATTACACATCTGCTTAGCAATGGAAGGAGTAAAACCAGAAAAATAATACTAATTAGTTGGCAACATGACACTATTTTCAGAAGTTGAAACAGCAGTCGAGTAGGCAATGGAAACCATAGGCACACAGGAGATCATAAAGTAAAGCTCCAAAACTCCTCTTCATCAGCAATCTCAAAAAGGAAGATTATCTTAATTAAACAACAAAGAATAGGTACAGATACTAAATACAGGATGATTTCACTTGCTTTCTAATATACAAAAAAAAAAAAAAAAAAAGAAAAGAAAAAGAAAAAAGAGAGAGAGAAAGGGAAGGAGAGGGGAAGAGAGAGACTGGGAAAGAGAGAGGAAGAAAGGAAGGAAGAATAGAGGGAAAGAAGGAGGAAAGAGAGAGAGAGAAAGATAGAAAAAGAGAGAAAGGAAAGAAGAGAGAAAGGAAGGAAGAAATAGAGAAGGAGGAAGAGGAAAAGGAAAAGGAAGAGGAAAGGGAAGGGGAAGGGGAAGGGGAAGAAGGGGAAGGGGAAGGGGAAGGAGAAGGGGAAGAGGAAGAGGAAGAGGAAGAGGAAGAGGAAGAGGAAGAGAGAAAAGGAGGGGTTGAGTAAGAAAGTTGGAGAGGGGGAGAGAGAGGGAGGGGAGAGGGGGAGAAGGGGGATAGGAAGGGGAAGAAAGAATGGAGAAGAAGAGGAAGAGGAAGAGGAAGAGGAAGAGGAAGAGGAAGAGGAAGAGGAAGAGGAAGAGGAAGAGGAAGAGGAAGAGGAAGAGGGGGAGAGAATGGGGAGAAAGAGGGAGAGAGAGGTAGAGAGGGAGAGAGGGAGAGAGGTGGAGATGAGAAGAGGAAGGGGGGAGAGGGAGGAAAAGGGGAGAGGTGGAAAGGGGGAGGGGAAGAGATGGGGAGGGGGAGGAAGGGAGGAGAGGGGTGAGATGGAGGGGTGAGGCTGAGGGGGGAAATGGGTGGGAGAGGGAAGGGGGAGAGGGAAAAGGAAAGGGAGAAATAAAAAAAGATAAAAGTTGTAGTTCTGAGCTCTGTGAAATTATTCTGTCTGACAGCACAGGAATGTTGTTCTGTGGCAACTTTAAACAATGCATCTGGCAACTTATAGCCCGTAATTCTCCCACTCTTGACAAGATACAGAAATATTTCGTACAACTTCTGGACAAGACACCTGCAAGCCCAGATTCAGGCTTTAGAGATCTAGTTGCAAAGTCAACTGGCTATCTGAGGCTCTTCAAGGAGCTTTTTGACTATACAGGGAAGTGCTACCAATAAAACAAAAACCAACAGTTTTTCATAGAAAATGGAAAAAAAATGTTATTCAACTTTTTAGAATTTCAGACTGATTTACAGTTCAATGTCTGTTTTGCTTCTAGTGTTTTGCAAACTATAAAAAAGTAAATACATTCAAAAGAATGGTATAAGGAAATTCAGTCTTGGAGCTAATACTACACAGTTGTCAAATAACTACCAGTGGAAAATAAAGTCTGAGACACTCCAAGCTTCTTCCGTCTGTTTTACCATAAATAATCTTGGCTGGACCCATCTTTTTCAAATGATGTGCATGAAACTCATGTTGACATACAGAACATCCATCAACTGAGTTTTTTCAACAATACAATTAGTTCTAAAAGCAGCAGTCACTTAGAGAATATGGTAGATCTGTCCTTTCATTATACATCTATACCATGACTTATTTAGACACTCTACTTACTATATGAAGGAGCAGTAGATAAGATCTGTAATAGTGACATACTCTCAAATCTGTATCGCAACTTCAGAAACTATTGTAGCATGTTGCTAATTTTCTAAACATTCATGGTAATTGTTGAGTAAATCTCTAATTCATTTTTTAAAATAGGAGTAAATAAAACTAATAAAAAAAAAAATAAGTTTCAGAAATGATTTTTAAAGTATAATTTCTGTCTCACTTTGCCACTTTCTAGGAGCTGATTGATTCTAGAATGATTGCTCATAGTTCTTCTCTTCAAAAATATTTTTGTCTTCTCAAGTTTGAACAATTTCAGCATTATTGCTTCTGAACTTGAACAGATTCCAAAGATACAATACTTTATACCTGAATAGTTAATTAAGACTGTTATTATTATTTCACTTTTCTTCTCAAATTGATAGTTACCTGCTTACTAAGATACTTAATGTCTAGTAAATATTAGCATTATTACAAAACATAACAAAAAAGACTTTTTGAAAAGGTGAGACATTTACTGTTCTAAGGGAGTGATTTTTTTTTTTCCTTTTTTTTCTGTTTGATATGTTCCTTTCTAGTCTAGAATTAGGATGAGAGAATTAGGAAGCCAAAAGTAATCAACATCCCAAAACAAAACAAAAACATAACCAAAACAGTTGTACCCCCAAAGCATTAACAAATATAGTTTTATTGGTGCATAATTAAGAGAATTAAGAACAAATGTTATCATAGGCAAACAAATGTCTACTTTTCATTTATATATAAGCTTACATAAGTACACTCCAAATCTTCAATTTAAAATTCCAAAAGAATATTTCCTCAGTTGATTTATTACATGCAGACACACAACTACACCAGTCTAGAAAACTACTGACAATGAAGTGGTCTGTCCCCCTTCAGGGGAAGCATAGCAGAAATAATTGTACTTAATCTAGTACAGTGTAATAAGAAGTTAAAATATCACACAAACAGCTTACTAGAGGGAAAAGAGTCCATTCATCTCCAGCCTGGGAAATGTCCTGTCTAGTGTATGTTTCTAAAAGCTCCGTCTCAATGTAGAGAGGATTATTGCTGATGACTAAGCAGTTGGGAAAGAGAAAACTTTCACATATCTGAAACATAAAAAGAAAACCCTTGACTCTGAATTGCTATTGCTGTAAGGAAATTGATCTTTAAGAAGCACAATTCTTCCTACAAGTCTCATATCAGGCTGGAAACAAAATGATCTTCCTTCCCAGCTGCTATTTGTAGAGCACACTCCTCTGCCAATCTGGAACAAACTCCTGCAACTTTCTTTAATGTTTCCTTATGCTGAAAAACTGCCAAATGATCATTTAAAAAAAAAAAAAAAAAAAAAAAAGTTTCAAAGTTTCATTCAAATTCTGGATCATTTTAATAGGTATTCAGGCTTGAAACCACCTAAAAGACAACAACTAGAAAAAGTAGTTGGGTGCTATTGGATAAGGAGAACCACAGACATTGTGCAGAAGCACTTTTTGTCTGAAAACAAATTAAAAAGCTAACACCCTGGACCTACTCTAATTTATGGACTAATATGTTTGCTAACTCCTTTGCTATTATTCCCCTCCAACATAGGTAATTTCCTCCTGTTATGTCCGTGTAACCATGCTTAGCTCCAGAGTGACTGTTAAAGCTCACTGTCTCTTTACAAGCCTTACCTTCTTTGCACTATTTCCATAGACATAATCTCGGCTGCAACCCTTGCCTCTCTTGTAAATTATCACTTCATCTTGACTACAGCCCTTTAGTTATAATCTTTTTGCAGAACCACACCTTGAGAACTCCAAAATGCTGAATGAGAGTGATTTAATGTTTCTGTTCTTAAAAACAAGCAAAGCAAAACCACCACCCCCAAAACAAGAACAACAAACTTTCTTATAGCTTGTGTCTACATAGAAAAGACTGTAGGATTTTCCTTCAATGTTCTTATGATACTGGTCTACCCTGCCAAGAGTGAAGTCTTACAGCCATGATGTAACTCCGTATGAAACTCTCCAGCATTGTACAGGCTGCAATGCAAGCGTTAGCAGGCAGCAAACCTGCTGCAAACTTTTGTTGTGAAAATATGGAAAGTTTGCACTGGTGTAGGTAATACTAATTGCAAGTGCAGACTTTCTGAGTACCTATCTTCCTGTCACACCTGAAAATTCAATGATAATTATCTCTAAGTTCTTTCTTTTTAGATGCCTTAGACACCATATGAATTTATTTTCAGTCCATTTTAATGTGAAAGAACGAGAACCAGAAACGATATACAGTTGTTTAAACTGACAAAAAATGAAATGGTATGTGACAGTAATAAGACAATTAAAACTTGTATCTGTTCATGTAGAATTCTAGGAAAGAGCAGAGAGAACACCTAATCTAGAAGGAGGTAATTGTTTAAATGTTCTTATTTTCAGGATCAATTTCTGAATAAAGACCAGTTTGGTGCATAAAATGAATTTTAGTAATTTATTACTCCTCAGATTGCAAATTTCTCCAAGACTAAAATATAACTGCTAATTACCATGGGGATAAATTTTATCAATTTGTTTACAAATTCAATAACATAAAATTAAGACCTTATAAAATATTCTTCCTCTTCCCCAGCAAAAATTAGTTCAACTTTCTCAATCTTTTGTTATATCATGAACCAAAGGAGGGATGATGACATGACAGATAAATGTTGTATTCTTTGTGAGAAGCAGTGTACAGAGCTCTTTGTAGTATTTTTTTTTTTTTTGGACCTCTACTTTTGTACATTCTCCAAGCAATATTCCTGGCTGTTTTCTTCATTGCAGCTGACAGGTTAATATCTTTTAATACAGCATTTTCCTCTACTTTCATTAAGATCTATTTCCTTATTGGTTTATTACCATATGTTACTATTTATTTCATATCTTGTAGTTCTTTACTACAGAATTTACTAATGTATTTCTATCTGCAGTGAACTCCATTTGCACTCTATTAGGCAGGTACCTAAATGACTTTAGTCATTATGAACCTGATTACATTTTACATTGTCCTTTATTATTTAATGAAACTTCCAGTTCGGTATCATCAAAAACCTTGCCTTTGACATTAGCTGCTGGAGCTTTGCTCTATTCTGCCTTTTTTGAGCAAATTGCTCAAACTAAATGTATTGTCAGGTTGAAAAACCTCCTGTCTTCCCAGAAACACTCTTTAGAAAAATAAATAAACAAAACAAGTAGAATCCAACCCTAAACTCAGAGACAAGTTTGCTTGATCCAACTTTCAAATGCTGGAAATTTTATATATTACAAAATATCCCGGAGTATTACAAAGGTTAATGTATCTTGGAAATGAGAAAACTGAATTCTGAAAATATAGGACCAGGTCAGATATTTCTAAAAAAACACTGTAAGTATACCCTTCTTTTTGCAGATATATAGAAGACCTAGAATTAAGAAGTATAGACCTGTCCACTTTATTTATAGCTGCCTTATCATTCGTCTGGTGATACTCATTGTCCTTATCCTCAGGGCTACTATCTTCATCTAAAATTTTGAGGTGGCAGGAAGATGAGAATGACAGAAATATAGAAAGGTATGTAGAGAAAAATGTGTTAGTCTTGAGGTATCAGGAATTTAAATAAAATTCAAATTCTAGCTATGTATTAAACATTTATGGAAATTACAACTTGATTACATTTAAAAGGAAAACTGCCCCTATATTATTCAACAGTTTTGCAGTTCCTTCTTAACTTATCCAAAAAAAAGGTTTAGCTAGTTGGTGGGGTGAAATATCTAAAAAACTGTAGCAACAACAAGCCCCAATATAAGAGACATATTTGATCATGACATTGTCCATTGGCTCTGCAAAATGCTGATGCAATGCTGTATTTTAGCAAATAGAACTGGGGAGCTCAATGCATGTAGGATAAATGAGTAATATACTGATTATCTAAATTGCTGAAACATGGTATATTTCATTTTTCCAATAATGACTGGGAAAAAAAAGTTTCCTGACCCCATTCTCGAACTTCCTCCCCCAGTAAAATATTGAAAAGAACCAGAAGTCATCACAACTAGAGTTAGAGAGATTCCTTCCATACTCTGCCAAAGGCAGCAGGAGCCCACCTGTATAAATAGTGAATGTATTCATTGGACTGCAGCAACTTTTTTTCTGAGAAACTCTTCTTGCGAGATTCCTGAGATAAATACATTTTGGGGGCAGTAGCACCCGATGGTAGTCACTGTGTTTTTTGTTTGTTTTTTTTTCATAACGTTTCCTGACTTGAAAATGAGAAATCCTAAAGGCAAGAATATTTGCACCTTCAAAAACAAAGTTCAGAGGAGAGGGGTGTTGTTGGCTTCATACCCTGCTAGCCTGGATTTTTTTCTGGGAACTGGAATTGCTTTAATCGTATGAGCCAACACAAAACATGTCTGCCTCCCTCTTATTTCCTCTGTTCTTTTCAGTTGTTGAGTTCATCTGTGTGTGAATTGTGATTTTTTAAACTTTCCCTTCATCTCAAAATTACTGACATATGGAAAATTCTGCACTAGTGCATTTATAAATTAAAATACATAACTTTAAATATAACATAACCAGGTGCAATATAGCACTACAAAGAAGGAGAACCCATGGCAAAGCTTTCTTAGTTTTCTTAGCTTTCTAAGCTTTCTTAGAGGTTGTTTTGTTTATTATTATTATTATTATTATTATTATTATTATTATTATTATTATTATTATTATTATTATTATTATTATTATGTAGAAGACCTGGGTTCCAGTTTCTGTCTTCAAGAGATTTAAACCAGCACTCTTTAGTAAATTGAAACTATGAGAAAGTATCTGGTTTGAGGAACTTTTTTTGAACTTTTTTTTTTCCCTCTTCACTTACAAATGGTCAAATGGCTAAGTGTCAAATGACTTAAGTGAGGAATATTAATTAACAAAGTTAAACACCTGCTCACATCCTATGGGCCTTAATGAAATTTAATGCTATGATTTAAGATAGGTATACTGTTGTTTTCATAAATATGTATGAAGTGAGCTATACTATTATTCTTACTGCTAAATTAAGAATATTCACAGCTCAAGGGAGAAAGGTCAGTCTGGATTTAACATCTTGTAACACTATTTTATTCTGGCAGCAGCAGAAACCCATAAACCCTTTTGAGGATGGACAGATAATTTTGCTAATATCATTGAAATCTAAATGCAGCTGCTATTATTTTTCTTGCATTTCCTCAAATCTATCATAATAGTATGAATTTTGAAATATTGTATATTTGAAAGTTGAAAAAAATCCTAAAATATTTTTTTAATTTATCCACTGAAATTATGGGAAGAATAAGTTGAATAGGTTGTATTTATTAATGTATCCTTGAAAAAATATAGGTACTGAAATATTAGTTATGTGATGAGTTAATTTCACACAGAAACTATCAAGTGATGTTTGAAAGTGAATTTTAACTACTTTACAAAGTTAAAACATAATTTTCTGAATTCTTAAATCAAAAGCATACAAGAGTAATAGTAGTCATAGAGTGCTGTCTTCTCATTCTCTTCTAGCAGGCATCTTAATTGAGCCAACTGAATTATCTATAATTGTATTATTAGGCTAAAAAAACATACATAATTGTGGCCAATGCACACCTGTTCTAAAACTTATTTGTTTTGGTGTCAACTTGATCTGTGGGGAAAAGACACATGATTAGCACAAAACTATCTCTTGCTTAATCTAATTTTTACTTGATGGTTAACATCCCTCCATCTTTAATGTGTATAACATGCATAGTAATTTTTGTATTCATACATAATGCTGTAATGGCTGAACCAGAGGACGTGAATGCAGGTAGGTATCTGAGGCTGCTTCACCCATGTTCTGAGAGGGATCTTGTACATTTTCATTACAAATCAGAAGTGTAATACACAATAAATGTTTGTTCATTGTCTTTTGTATTATAAAAACAAGGAGTTCTGTTTGAGGAACGGGAGTTGTGAAAACTCCCTGCTGAAGTAAGGAGCTGTATAATGCTTGGCTAGACACTATGAAAATTCTTTTGCTTAATGTAACAAAAAAGAGAACCCCCCCCTCTTCTCTCCTTCTGCATCTCAGTTGCCTCTTTTGTTTAAAGACACTGCTGCAAAGCTCATGTAACCATCTCCTGATAAGTTGCTAACCTAGTGTATCAACATCCTGCCTTCCTGTCTCACGCTGGGCCAACATGACCAAATAAAAAAAAGAAGTTGAACCACAACGCCGAGGAAGACTACGGCCTTCAGCTTCACGACCACCAGAGGGACAGAGACGACCCCCTAGCAACAGCGCGCGCAGTCGCAGAATATACCAGGATGTGCTGCGTAATCCCGGAATTACCAAGATATAAAAAGGGACCCTGGCGGGGGTGAGGTGCGCGCCGTTGGTGGAGCCGAGACTCCCCGGCCGCCCAGCGCTGTTTTGCTTGCTGTTGCTTACTCAATAAATTCCTTTCTATTATTAATGCAATGCTCTCTGAAAATTAATTAAGGGGGCAACTTATAACAAGAAGTAGGTGTCATCTGCCAACTGGACCAGCATACACACACTGCCTGCGCTGGCCAAGGAGCAGAAATAACCAGCTTCAGGTAATGACTTCTGGAGACAACCACAACACTGGTGTCAGTGGAAAGAGAAATAAAGAGGAACATTAATTCACTTAATAATTGAAGATGATCAAACTGATGGTAAGCAAACGGAAGATAAGCTTGTGCTAACTGAGAGGAATTTCTGTCACCAAACATCTTGCCATCTGGGGTCTTCATGTGACAGTCAAGGTGTAAGAGCACACCACGTCCTCTCCTCTGATGCGCTCCCTCATGTTTCAGGGAGACCCATGCCAAGCACAGTGACTATATTAAAATGAAATGGCAAAGATCTCAAACATGTTAAATGTGCAGTTAAGCAATGTGGCTAATGACATTTTCCTTTTTGCAGTTTCATCATACTTGAACTTTCCCCAAGTGCCCGGTGGAAAATAAATAAACAAATAAATATCAGAACTTTCTGGTTTCCAATGGGCAAGTTTCAGAGTCTTGGGGCAGTCACAATGAAATTTCTTGCAAACTATTCCTTATCTTTTTGCAGCAAGTAGCTTGCTAACTGTGACAACATTCTTTGCATCAAGAGCAGACAGAAGGAGGGATATGAACCTTGGATTCCCCTTAAGAACTGATACTGCTTAAGCAAATTGGAAATTTTCACATAAAGCCCATGTATGGCTTCAAAATAATTTTAAAATTTTAACTTTAATTTATGGTATCAAAACTTGAACAGGGGTTTCTCAAGTTCATTAGAAATAGGTATTGTTTCATATCTTGAAAGCAAATTAAGTTATCAAATCTTAGTGCCATTTAAAATACGTTTTAGCAAGAAATGGCTAAAGAACAATTCAATGAAATCTCCCAACAACTGCCTTCCTGTGGACAGGACCATACAAATAAATAAATCAATAAATAAATATTGAGTAAACAACACTTTCAAGTATCTAGATGAGAATTTATGCTGAACTATATAATGCACAAGGATATTGTCTGTGATATATGTTGGTAGTGGTACTGTTATCAAGCCTTCTGTCATTTTTCTTTCATTGTATTGACATGCTAATGTGATTTCAGTGGTGTTTTTGTTTGTTTGTTTGTTTGTTTGTATGCTTTTCCATCAAAACTATGGCTGGTTAAGGAAAGTGAATGCCAATATTCCTTTTCATTATGCACTTAGACATATAACATTTTTATGAACGTGTCCTCCAAGAAAATAGATCAGCTCTTTTTTGTACATTTGATAACCTGTTAGGTATTTTAACCATGAAATTTATGTGGGATAGACAAAGGTATTGCCAATGACAACTTATTTTGTAAAGAAGATTCCATAGAATACCTTTGAATAAAGAGCACTCACTTCTCTTGGTACAACATATTTATGTTTTACTGACTTTGATGTTCAACAACTCGCTAATGTCTTAAGGATATCCATACTGGCAGGGAACTTGGGTTTTGATTTCATTAGTAACCTGAAGTAACAGAAATCAATTATAGCCAATGTACATGCAATTAAATCGATTGCATTAGATGATAGCTTAAGCAACTGTCACTGTACCAAGATTTAAATCAAACTATATTGGAGCATTCATACGTGCTATTTGTTTAAAGAAGAATCTTCTACATGCAGTAACATTTTGCGTATTTGTATTTATTTATTTATTTTTCCAGTAGAGCTGTAAACTTGACTATAACAAAGTAAAGAATGGATGACAATGACCTTGAAATAGTATATGGACTCTAACAGCTCCCAATATGTGATTTTTTGTTAAAATTTATGTAAGTCATTTGTAAGAGAGTTTAGCAACAGAGAAATCTCACAGAAACTTATAACAACTGTTATAAGCCTGTAAGTCAGCTGTTTATATAGTTTGCCATATGTACATGGTAAAAGAAACATGAATTCTTTCCATGTACAGTCCCTCCTATTTGTGCACTGGACCTCAGGCATGACAGGAATTGTTAAGTTGATGCTTACTACATGTATATTGCTGTCTCCAACCCCCACCCCACCCTGCTCCACTTCCTTCCTTATGCTTATTTTTTAATGTTGTGTGCCATCAGAGATGCTTGGCTGGTATTTAGAATCTGCACCTTGACCATGTGAGCTGAAAGCTGATAACAGAGACCATTAAGCACAGCCTCACAGAGCTCATACTGCTGCAGAACACAACTTTATGTGTGATTGGCATAGAGGTACATCTCATCCCACTTGACTTGTAATTACAGAAACAAGAAATTGCTTCTCATTAAAATTTTAAGGTTAACAATAAAAGAACATCAAGAAAACACAGCAAAATGAAACAAAACACATTTAATGGAATCTCACTGCTGGAGTTGAATAAAGCCTCATACAAGTCAACTCTATACTTAGGCATACTCTTCTTCACATGGTGTAGGTCTGTAATGCATTATCAATCTCCTTTTATCTGTTTTGATGTTTATGAAAAATGTTACCAATTTGTAACTGCCCAACAATGTGGCACTTTTCCAGAATCTTTTCTCAAATCATACTATACCATATTTTTTCCTTCTGTCAAAACAACAACAAAACCCATGAACTTCTCCCTTGCAAAAATAGATGAGTTTCCTAATTTACTAATTACTAACTTATATTTTCTAATTTATTCAAACTTACTAATCCATGGCATTCTTATTCCTATATTCAAATAAAAATAACAAACTGTTCTATATATTGTTTTCCTTTCAAAAGGATCCCAAAACACATTGCTTGATAAGATAATCAGATACTTCTTGCCAAGGTATTTCCGTTATAGAAGCTTTAAAAAGAGCACAAGAAAAGGAATGAACATTTATTTCCAGAAATGGAAAACAATATGATGTCAAATTGGCATAAGTGTAACAGAAGTTTATGTTTCAGTTTTGATTCTAAAGTAAAGACCAGTTGTTTCCTCTAGTACTGTAAATAAATATATATATAATAATAAAAATTAAAAAATAAAAAAGACAATGTGAGATTTTGAAGCTGAAATATTTTATCTAAAACATTCTGCATATGTTTGTAAGTTTGTTTGTTTATTTGTTTTAAAATGTTAACAAAGCAGTGAATGATAAATCTAAAAATTACTTGTCAATATATACTTCAGTTTTTAATGTAGTAACAAAAGATCAAATTGGATGAAGTTATGGAAGACAACAATAAAGAAAAAATGATGAGAACCTGAAGAATAATAATGTCTTCTTTTATTTTATACAATACTGAAGAAGCTACTCTTTTCCTTTCTTTAGTCACCATGCAGAGATCTACAAGAAAGCAAGGCACAATTATGCTATGCACACACCCTAACTGAGGAAGACTAATTTTTTTTCTTTCAAGAAATATATTTTCATTATACCATTCTATGTTGTGCTTTCTGGGGCTATGCAAAATGGAATTGTTCATGTGTTTATGGCCTCCTTAATGATTAATAACATTGGCTAAGCAGTCATTTAGGCACTACAGCTAACAGCAACAGTAGATGTCCAGATTTAGGGATTTAATTTATCAGTGTGAACAAGGTTTATATCAGCTCCTCCAAAAATGCTTTCTCTCTCTTGGAAAGTAGATGGTGGGATGAGAGAAGAAACATCTGCTGCATTTAAAAACAGCTTGTTGGCTGATGCCATCAGTGAAGCCAGCCCTGCAGTTAATCAGCTCTGCCCTCACCAACAGATGTCACTGCAAGCAAAAGGAATTAATTTGTGAGGTTATTGGGCTCAAGGAGTGACAGAACTCTCTGAAATTCAAACGTGAAAGAACCTCTCTTTCAGAGCATATGTTCATGTCTCAGTTCCTCTACCACAAGCTGAGAATTAGCAGCAGGCAGATTGGTAAAAATAACAAAAAAAAAAAAAAAAAAAAGTGTTCAAACTTAAAGCCATATGAAACAACTGAAATACATCAAAGGAAAATGCAATACTCTGCTTTTAATTTTATGAATGATTTAACTGAGAAAACAAAATCTGTTCATTCATTGTGAGTATTTCCTCAAGGCACATTCAGGAAAGTAGACATTCCCAGCCACCTGATTCTGTTGGTAAAGATGGGAAATCAAAATTATTTCTGTAGCTGTTAATAATCAACTCTTTATTTTTTTCTGCTTGCGAATATAGTAAGACACACAAAACAGCACAAAAATAATTAAAACTGCAAAGTAAAGAAATTAAAAGATAAAGACTCTCGCATTTAAGATTATTCATGTACAATCTTCATTTTCCATTTTGGGGATTTGTATGCATCTTTTTGTATAATCTTTAATTACACAATCATATTGATCTTATTATTGGTTTGTGTTTCAAAGACAGCCTTAGATAAGCATTTAGATTTTTAAAGAAATACAGACTGATGGGGTGGGGGGAGAGGAGAAGAAATAATGTCATCAGGAAGAATTATTTTGACTTCTGTGTCAGCAGTCTAAAATCCTTTAGATTAGATGCAAATCACAACTCCCTCTCCCTCTTCTGTTTGCACTAACACCAGTACTGGCAGCAAGTGTAACCTAGATCCCTGGAGGTTTGATACACATTTTCCATAACTACTTGAGAGCAGTACAAAAATAAATTTGTGGATTTTGGGAGCTTATCCAAAGCTTTAAGGATAGAAACCTTTGTTTGCACAAATTCTGCTCCAGCTCCTCACAGCTTGTTACCCTTGTCCTCCCCTTGCCTCCCTGCAATACCTCTTCTCAGGTCTCCAATTTCTTCCTCAGTCTGCTTTCATGTCATCCCATTTGTAGGATTTGCTTTCTCACTCTGTCCCGATTTGTGGTTTACCACTTATCTCTCCCACTCATTAGGAAGGAGGACCATGAACAATTTTTTCCTGCTCAGAATTAGCCAGTCTTGGCTGCCAGTTGGATGAATTGCAAAGTTGCCTTGCTAAGCCCTCAGTGTCCTACATTGGCACAGCTTTGCTGCAGGAGGAATCTGACAAATTTAGCTGCCAACATCTAACAAACCTCTGTTGAGCACTAGCAATTTGAGGTTTGTTATTTGCAAAGCCTTGCAACTCAGCTGACATTTAGCTTTAGCTTTCTTTTTTTTTTTTTTTTTTTTTTTTTTCTTTCCCTCCCTCCTGTTTCCCCCCCCCCCAAGAATAAAAAGCCACAAAATGTCCTTTTCTGATTTTTGTGATTTTTCATGAAAACAATAAAATAGTGAAGATTCACAGACAATTTTTTTACCTCTCATGTGATCTGATATTTGCTTCTTTATGGTGAAGGCTTTCAAAATACAAGAGTCCTCCATTATGGAAGACTTTGGTCCATGCTAAATAAAAAACATGTAGAATATAGTATATATGTCGTGGTTTAACCCGGCCGGCAGCTAAACACCACGCAGCCGTTCGCTCACCCTCCCCCCTCCCTCTCTGGGACGGGGGAGAGAAATGGAGAGTGAAGCCCGTGAGTTGAGATAAAGACAGTTTAATAAGACAGGAAAATAATAATAACAAAAATAATAATAACAATAATAATAATAATGATACAATGGTGATAATACGAAAGTAATAGTATGTACAAACAAGTGATGCACAATGCAATTGCTCACCACACGCTGACCGATGCCCAGCCTAACCCCGAGCAGTCCGGCCCCCTCCCCCCAGCTAGCCACCCCTATATATTGTTTAGCATGACGTCAGATGGTATGGAATACCCCCTTTGGCTAGTTTGGGTCACCTGTCCTGGGTCTGTCCCCTCCCAGCTCTTACTGCACCCCCAGCCTGCCCGTTGGCAGGACAGAGCAAAAGGCTGAGATGTCCTTGGCTTAGTATAAGCACTGCTCTGCAACAATTAAAGCATCGGGGTGTTATCAGCACTCTTCTCATCCTAAGCCAAAACACAGCATTCCACCAGCTACTAGGAAGAAAATTAATTCTGTGCTAACTGAAACCAGGACAATATATTATTATTATTACATATAGTATATTATATAGTGTGAAAATTATGTCAGTATGCATGCTAAATAGAATGTGCTAAAAAGGTCATTCTTAAAACTGGTAACCAAAATGCTTAGTGAACAGCTGGCTTTCAGAAATAAAAAAGGTTATATGAGCTCCCATTGCATTTATGACACTTTTTAAAACTTCTGTAGTTTTGAAAATATGATTACTACCAACAAATATTTAAGCACATTTCACTCAGAGGAACATTTTGTTTTAATGGGACTACCTATACACACAGACTAGTGTGTGAAGTTCTGCACCAGGTCCAGAGGCCATTTTTAAAAAATCTGACCTACCTACACAAACCACTTTCTTATGTGAATTTTCATGCACATTTTCTGTAATAATTGTTTTATATGGGATACAATAAAAGATCTTTTATTATTTACCAAATGGGTGTTTTGCATGTTGTGATATGAAAAAATAATTCAAAGGGAAGTGTATATATATATATCATATATATATATATCAAAGAGTCTCTCCTCCCCCTTATAGAATAAGGAAGTGCATCTACAAGTAGTAGATGGAAATCAGTAATACAAACAAGCTTGTAGTTTTCCTAGAGTTCAAAGGAAATGATCATAATAAATATTCCAGCCACTTTGAAAGACCCATAAAAATATATAAGCAGTCAGGCACCAGCAGAGCTGTCGTCAATATCTTTGTTCTCCCATGGAGGTGGGGAAATTCTGCATTTGTTTCAACATTTTTGTTTTCCATTTACTGTGGGAAATCTGGCTGTTTTCCACAGAGGCAGGCATTTTCAAAGGTTTGGGGCTGACGCTAGTACTTTGGGTGGCTACGCATCTTTCGCCTTTGGTGATTGAATTTTTAGCCCTCTGGGTTGAGTACATTTTCAATGTGGCATGTTAGTGGTTGAAACTTATTTCCATTGCCTAATAAGACTGAGCTTCACTGGGTCAAAAAAACCTCTCTTACTACTTTTCAGATCCTGTGCAGGTGCAACGAAGTGAGGAAGGGTATACTGCCTCAGCTCAGCATTAAACCACCATGCGCTTAAAAAAGAGATTAGACACTGTGGGAAAAATACAGCCCTAACGTTTATGGGTAGTATGGAAAAGAATGCAGTTGCTCAGAGTTCAAAACAGTATCAGTAATCCTAATAGAAACTATTTAACAGGCAGAGGGAAGGTAAAGTGATAAAAGTTATGTTCCACATACTACATTATTAATGAAGTTTTGCTATTCCAAACATTTACTTACATCCTTCATTTTAAGCAGTCACTCTGAAGTCAGATAGGACAGACCATTAAAGGTACAACTTGAAGAGTATGGGAGTTAACCAAGAACACTGATTTTCATTTTAATTTCACACAGCCATCAGTTTTTGTCTCATCAGGAGCACACGTTAGCCAAGCACATGTTGGCTTTGAATGCTGGTTTAGGCACTATTAGTACACATCACATGTGTTATTGGTTTTATATTTGGGGCACATTACATAAGTGCTATACAGTTTTTAAAAATAAAAGAATCTGAACTGGCAAGAAAGGTCATTTATTTTTACCAAATATATACCTTACCATAACTTAGATGGATTTTTTTTTCTCTTTTCAGCACTAGGAAATTGATATACATGTATACTCTACGAGATTCACACAAATCCCTAAATCATAGTTATAACATTTAGATGACTGAAATGATCACATCAGACTTTTTTTTTTTTTTTGGTTTGTTTTACTATATAACATCTCACAACACATTATAGTTTACCAGAAAAGAAAAACAATACAGAATATATTAACCTTTATTCATATGAGAAACAGAGTTGAGTTTTCTGACCTCCATGAACAGAAAGAATTGCAAATGTCCATTTCCTTTATGTGAATTTACCATGTCTAGTAACACCAGATGTTTGTGTCACTCTTTACATATCCAATACGTAGTGAAGGCTCCCTCCAAAAAAATCAATAACCATTATCATTGTTATTTACCATCATCATAATCCATCATCTGCTGTTGTTTCACACCACATTTTCCATGCCAAGTGTGGGTGTGCATTACCAGGTTGATGAATAGCTGAAAATTCCCATGACAGGATTGCTGAGTTTCTGCTGGCTGGCACAGTAAAATCTAGGATGATTTTTTACAGCAAGATGCATTAATAAGTACTGCAAAACTCAGCTCTTAATCAAGAGTTTCCAAATTTTGATGTGTTCTTGATGTACAACACCAGTATATATAGCCTGCAGATACAGTAAAAGAAGAGTTTATACTACTAATAACATTTTGGAATTGAGTAGCAACATCTTCCTGTGAGAAGAACAATGGTATTTTATACTTTGGTTTGTTGACTACAACAAAAGACAGTAAGACAGAAAGATTATAAAAGGAAGTACCTCTAGACTGATTAAGGAGTGTACTGGGTCTGGCTGGAATGTTAACTTTCCCGGCAGCAGCCCATACAGTGCCGTATTCTGCACTTGTAGCTGGAACAGCAGTGGTATCACACCAGTGTTGTGTCTGCTGCTGAGCAGTGCTGGCACAGCATCAGGCCTCTCCCTAACCCTCCTAGGGGGTGGGCAAAAAGTGAGGAGAGAAACATCACTAGGGCAGCTGACCTAAACCAACCAAAGGGATATTCCATACCATGTGATGTCACACTCAGCACTAAAAGGTGGAAACAGGAAGAAGAGGGGAGGGGTGGGCTCTCATTGGGAAAACATCAGTCCTCCTCTCGAACACCGGCTGCGTGTGTTGAGGCCTTGCTTCAAGGACGTGGTCAATCATTGCTCATTTGTGGGAAGTAGAGAGTAATTTCTTTCCTCTGCACTTCCATATAGCCTTCATTTATTTTGTTTGTTTGTTTCCCTCCCTTCTTTTTTATTTTTCCTTTTCCCCTCCCTTTTCCCCTTTCCCTTTTTATTTCCCCTTAGTTAAACTGTTTAGTTCATGGTAGTCTTTATTTAATTGTTAATATTTCCCTTTAATTAAATTATCCTTATCTCAATCCATGAGTTGTTCTTTGCTTTACTTCTCCCCCTCCTCATCTAAAGGAGGGGGAGTGAGAGAGCGGTTGTGGGGTTTAGCTGCCCAGCACGGTTAAACCACCACAAGGAGGTCTTATCTTAACCATTAATTTGCATGGCTGCCATCTGGAATGATGTAAAATAATTCTACCAGCGTATGCCTATAACCAGGCCATCACTATGTTCCTTGCAAACCTCTTCTGTATCTTCTGATCTTTCAGAGGTTTCTTATAGCTTGCTATTTCCTGATAGCTTGCTTTATGGGCGAGATGTGAAGGGAACTCATAAGAAAAACAACAGACATAATTTTTGTTGTTGTCTTATCTGATACTATTATATAAAATACATGTATTTAAGTTGTTTTTATGTATGTGTACTCAAAACTGGCATCTGAAAACCACCCAGGCAGACCTGCATCCCCCATTACCCAGGCTATCCTGAAAATGTTTGCTCATAGAAAACTAAAGTTGTTTAAACATTAATAGTTTCACCACTTGGCCTTCTACTTTTTTTTTACTTTTTTTAATATTTTTTTTCCCCACTAGCTTCAACAATTAAACACTCAGCCTTGCCTTTGCCTAGTTACAAGGTCTGTACTTGAATACAATTGATTTAGCTACTGCAGAGATCGATCAGACTGCCAAAATGATAAACCAACAAACCAGTCCAATTTTAACATATTCTTCTGGCAGAGGACAGTGTCAATGTTTAAAGAAAATATGCCTTAGCGCAGTAGGTGTCTGTGTTCTGAAAATGTTATAATTAAGTTATAGGGTTGTATACCTGAAAAGCTGAGGGTCTGTTACACCTTCTCCTCATCATAAGAAGGTTCAGACTCAGTCTCCCACTTTTTGAGCTCCGTCAGCACCATTCAGACTGCTGAAACCTGATCTGAACCCAAACCCTGAGCTGGGTGGAGAAATTGCTGGGGAGTCACTGTGTCAGTCACTGTGACTGCTGGATTGCACCTCCTATTCAGTTACTTACCTCTTCTTGTGCTATTCCCCTTTCTGGCATGTAAAAGTTCACCATAGCACCTCTGAAACTTGTAACTTCTCCATGCGCTATATAGGGCTATGGCACTTAACACTGAGCTGTAGAGAAAATTCTGAGGAACACATCGATATTGTGTATACATACAGTGCAGGTGGGACGAGGTTGATAAGGAAGGAAGATTTCAAGTTGTGTAAACGCTGCTTCTGGTAACAGAATAAATGCCTTAAAGCACACAAACTTATTTCAATTGAATGAGAACTGGAAGAAAATAACTTACTATGTTCTATACTTGTGCTTGAGGTTGCATAGGGGCTTAAATGTTTTCCCGATTAAGGACATAATTTTTACACTTAGATGTATAAATGGAAAGTTGCAGCAAGAGTCCTAGCTCACCTAAACCTATAAATAAATAAGTAAAAATAAAAAGTAAGATTCTAAGAAGAAAAACGTGGAATGATAGTGTAAGGACAATGACAGCAATATTTAGGTTTTAGCATGCTCACATTACAGTAACTATGACATTTTTTTAATACATAAAGCAGGCTACATTCAGGTGTTCAGGATTGTTTTCTGGGACATTCTAACTTTTTCAAAAACATTTGTGACTATGACTGTAGGTCCACAGACTAGCTTGAGTACTTAATATGTACTTTAAGAAAATAGTGTTGAAACTTAAAGTTGATCAGCAATCTTGTCATCATAAAAGGACTACAATAAGGCTAACTGACTAAGTATAAAAAATAAAACACAGTTTAGTAACTATGATAATCTAGTCTATGGTAGTCAGTTGCTCACAACAGAGCAAGTACAGTGCAGCCCAAGTACATATTTTCCATCACTAGCAAAAGCATTGAATGAAGATGGGAATTTTTTCTGCTACTTAATATATACCATTAATATAAATTGTAGTAACATATTGAGATGAGAAAATAGATTTTTGTTTGTTGTTTTTAGATAACAGATGCACTTGTGCTGAAAAATAATACTGTAACACAAGACACCAGGTGACCTATGCATCTCTGTCTCTCATCTTCTTCATTAAGATATCCAGATATGGAATTATAATGAAGTTTCAGTCAGAGGGCATATGAATTGGGAATAATAATTTGGATAATTAATTGAACCATAACCGTGAGTACAAAACCAGGATGCTTAAATCAGATCTGGGCTTTGGTTTGTGTTGTAAGATGGCATCGATTTCCACTAAGCCTCTAAACTCTTGTGCCACCTGCTTGGATTCAAACCCTTTTCCTCAGACCTCAGTGCCTACATGCAATCCCTGCCCATGTTTCTTTTCAAAAGAGATTGAGATAAAGAAAATAACAGATCCCAAAACCTTTGCCTAACAGATTGCTAGTGAGTGCCACCTGAGGCACCCTGAGGCCCGCTACAGCACATGCATGTACTCTGACTCACTGGGTAATATGGAGTCTGAGCAAGCTTGCTCCATGAGCAGTATGGGAGATCCTGATTCCCTTCCTTGTCGCACTTCTATACCAGCTCTGGTAACACCCTTCTCCGAAGATTTTCTCCAGGAATATCTGAGCTGTGCTTAGAACCTATTTGCCTTTTAACAGAAATGCAGGGTGTAACCAGTACTGGTCTTGAAAGAGAAGTAGCACGCCACCAGTTGCACACTGCTTCTCTAGTGATTTCATCCAACTTTATTGACCTTTTATTGGTAAGGGCCTAAGTGGACTTCTAGTGTAGCTATTGACACAGGTCTTCTCTGAATAGGTGTCTGCTAGCTGAAACCTGTATTCTGCCATTGTAATTTGGATCATGCATTACAAACGTGAACTGGATTCAGGAAAAAAAATAAAAATAATAATAAAAAAAAATCTAACTAGAAGAAAGAATGATACTTAAAGTCTTACCTATGATCAAATAAATAAATAAATAAATAAATAAAAATCTACAGTACAGTGATAACTTACAGAAGTATTGTAAATAACAAAAAAATCTGATTATATACTAAGTGGTATTTAGTATCTTAAATATTCTCAGATGTTGTTTATTGATAATTATTTTTCATGCATGGTCATGTAGCTCTCTGAACAAATTAAAATGTAGAAAGGTCTGCTGTATCTCAGACTGAAAGTTGAATGTGAAAAGCTTAAATATTTTTCCTAATCATAACTGACTGCTAGCTTAATGTAGTGAACTATCTCATTAATGGCTGAAAATTCATCAGCCTCTCTAGGGTTACTGTGTTTGTCCAAAGGGATGATTTTAATGCAGTCATAGAAAAAGAATGTGCAATGTCTACCTAAATCTTCAGTATTTGTTTTTGAGGCCAGAAAATCTAATTTAGAAAGTGTATTTTACATTATTTTTACTTTTGCAGATTACACATTGTATTCAGTTTACTTACCTGTATTTATGAAACAAAGTTTGTGAGATAATAGGAGAGGAAACAAAAGAAGACCATTCTGAAGGGAAAACTATACTTGTTAAGTATTCACATATGAAAGTTTAGAGAATATAGCACATTCTTTCTTTCTCTCTCTTTTTTTTTTTTTTTTTCAGCTGAACAGCTCATCTTTTATAGATGGACAGAGAAGGGAAATCAGAAGATGCTGGCAACTTGAGAAATGAAGGTAAAGATAGCTTCCCTTGGAAAAGTGGCAGCATGGAGCATGGAAAATTTGCAATTATCAGTTTATCAGTAACTAAAACAATTGAGCTTCCCCTGAATGTTTTCCTTCATTCCTTCTTCAGACCTCCTGAAGCTTATTTTCCTTTCAGTCACAGTGAGAATTTTTAACTTCAGTACCATTGTGTTATGTTTCATAAAGTCTTCTATGCCCTTTATTCCAAACTTTCCACCAAGGTTACTGCATTGGATGTCTTCTTCATCAGTTACTATCAGCTACCTTTTTAAAAAAATTACATTTTTACTGCTTTATTTCTCATTAAAGTGAATATAAGTTTAGGGTTCTGGGTGTCTAGAAAACTCAGTTGCTTATTTCACAGAAAATAGAGGTTGTAAAAAATACTTTGTCCAAAAAATACAAAGGGTAGAGAAAGACAAAAAACAAACCAAAGAATAAATTATAGTTGTGGTTTCATCTGGAAGATAGGTAAGCACCATACAGCCACTTGTTTCCCTATAGCCTTCCCACACCCTGTGGTGGTTTTACCAGTAGGATACTAGTGGTTTTAACAGTAGGATAGGGAGAAAATCAGGAAAACAAAAACAAAAAACAAACAAACAAAAAAAAGTGAAACTTGTGAGTTGGAATAAAGACAGTTTAATAGGACAATAAATGAAGGAAGAATAATTAACTACATCATCATTAGCAAGACCAACAACAACAACAATAATAATAATAATAATAAAATACACAAAACATGTGATTTACAATGCAGTTGCTCACCATCTGTTGACTGATGTCCAGCCAGTACCTGAGCAGCACCCTCCTCTGGCTAAGTTCCCCCAAATTTCTTGCTGAGCATGATGCCACATGGTAATGGATATCCCTTTGGCCAGTTTGGGTCAACTGTCCCCTCCTAGCTTCTTGTGCAACTCCAGCTTTCTTTCTGGCAGGGCAACATGAGAAGCTTGGGTCTGTGTAAGCATTGTTTTGCAGCAGTTACAACATCACTGTGTTATCAACATTATTCTTATCCTCAATATGCAAAAATAAGCATCATATCATCTCCTAGTTAGAAAATTAACTGTATCCCAGCTGAAACCAGGAAAACATCTACCATCTATGTCATGCTCAGGCCCCACACATTCTAATATATCCCAATTAATCTCTACCACCATTCCTGTCTTTACAAACACACACAGACACACACACACACACACACAGATATTATTCCCTTATTCCCTTAGTCTATGGGCCATACCTCTAAAATGTCTGTTAATTTAATCTGCCTTTGGGCTCTATCTGTCATAACAGTCCTACGGTCCTTCAGGGCAGGAGAAATGGTGTGTGGTGCTGGATTGTTGTGTGATGAAGCCAGTCTGGTTCCATCAACATTGTGGATGTCCGGTTCTATAAAAAAAAATAATAATAAAAAAAAAAATCATTAATCTGGGTAATTCATGATGTAGTATGATTGATATGGTATATAACAACCAAATTAGTAATGACATACAATATTATATCATAAATAACATCATACAATTTAAATCTTTGGCTATTCTCACACAATATCCAAATTCACAGAGGTTGGAGCATGACAGAGAATGTGATATACCCACTTAATGCCATGCTCTTTGGCCCAGGTATCTATCAGGTTGTTTTGCAAATGCATCCCACTGTCTGACTCAAATCCTTATTGCCATGTCATCACAGGATTTGCTTTCCAAAACCCAGGATAGTGTTCCAGGTGGTGGTATGGGGCACAGGATATGTTTCCAGCCATCCAATTGTTGCTTTCACCACTGTAAGCACATGGCACTTGTTTTGGTGTGTTTGTGGGAGTGTGACATAACCAATCTTCCAGGCCTCCCCATATTTATATTTCAGCCACAGTCCTCCATACAAAAGAGACTTTAACTGCTTGGATTCTTTAATTGCAGTGCATATTTCACAATCATGGATGACCTGTGCAATAGCATCCATGGTCAAGTCCATCCACTGGTCACAATCACATCTATATGTTGCATCTCTTCCTTGATGGCCTGAGGTGGCATTGGCCCACTGAGCTATAAATAATTCACCATTACGTTGCCAGTCCAGATCCACCTGAGCCACTTCAATCTTAGCATCCTGATCTACCTGATGGCTGTTTTGGTGTTCTTCAGTGGCCTGACTCCTGGGTCAGGCTTGACTCTTGGGTACCTGCATGGCATAATTTTACAACCATATTCTCTACCTGGACAGCAATATCTTGCCACAGTGTGGCAGCACAGATGGGCTTGCCTCTGAACTTTCAGTTCTGCTTCCATTGCTGTACCAACTCCATCCATGATTCAGTATAAAGATGGAACACTGGCAACTTGTACAGCAATTTTTGCATTCTAAGGCCAGCTGGATGGCCTTTACGTTTGAAAATTGGCTCAACTCACCTTCTCCTTCATCAGTTTCTGCAATTTGTTTTGAAGGGCTTCATACAGCAGCCTTCCCTCTCTGATGCTTTTCCACACTTTGACAGGACCCAGCAGTGAACAAGGCATATTGCTTCTCACTTTGGTAGTCTGTTATACAGAGGGACCTCTTCAACTTGTCAATTCCTCCTCTAGCAATATTCCAAATTTTTTACCTTCTGGCCAGTCCATGATAAAGTCCAAGACTCCTGGGCAACTGAGGTTTCCTATCTGAGCCCATTCTGTGATCAGTGTGACCCACTTACTCCACATAGCATCAACTATATCATGTGTAGATAGGACCCTCCCTTTGAACATCCAGCCTAGCATTGTCAATTGGGATGCCAAGAGAATCTGTACCAACAACTCCCAAACCAGCTCAGTCCCCATCATGCGCTGCTGTAATCTCTTTTTTAGTTTTAGTCTCTTTTTTTTTTAGTAAAAAAAAGTCCAACTTTTTTTTAGTTGGAGTACAGTGGGCCTTAGATCATATTTCCCATTCTAAAACCCTAGGTATCAACCTTGACTCTCCACTGGTGCTTTCTAATAGAGTCTTCAGGTTGGATCATTCTCCCCAGCTGCAGTGTAGAGCATATTTACTTCTTGTCCTCCCTAGATTAGCCCAAGGACTACTGCATGAACTATTTCATGTTTGATTTGCTCTAAGGGTTGCCATTGCTCAGGGCCCCATTTGAATTCCCTCCTCTTCTGGGTCACTTGATAGAGAGGGCTTACAGTCAGGCTGTAATTCCAAATACGCATCCTCCAAAAATCCACAATATCTAAGAAAGCTTGTGTTTTCTTTTTGCTAGTTGGTGGAGACATAGAAGTTATTTTGTTGATCACATCCATTGGGATCTGACAATATCCATCTTGCCATTTTACCCCCAAGAACTGGATTTCCTGTGCAGGTCACTCGACCTTATTTTGTTTTATGGCAAAACCAAATTTCAGAATTATTTGGGCAATTTTCTTCCCTTTCTCAAAATTTCTGCTGCTCTATTGCTCCATATGTCATCAATATATTGCAGGTGTTCAGAAGATTCACCCTGTTCTAGTGCAGTCTGAATCAGTCCATGGCAAATGGTAGAGCTGTTTGCAGCCCGGGGGAACTAGACAGCCCTACAAGTGAAAACAAACTGTGGAATTCAGTCTGTTGCCAAAGAGGCTGAGAGAAGTTCATTATCAGTGTAAGTTGCAGCAAACCACTTGGCTGCCTTTAACTCCTTTTCCTACTGAAATTCTAACATGTTCAACATGGCATCAGTGTTGGCATTGCTTCATTCGGGCCACACCAGTCCATTGCTAGTCTCCATTCACCATTAGAATTTTGCACTGGCCATATATCGTGGTTCCACTCGAGTGGGCAGCTGAGCTCCACCACAGCCGCTCTCTCACTCCCCCTCCTCAAAGAGGAATGGGGAGAAAATATGATGAAAAGGGCTCAAAGGTTTAGACAAGGATGAGAAGATCACGCAGTAATTATTGTGATGGGTAAAAGAGACTGCATAGGGAGATAGTAATATTTATTGCTCATTACTAACAAGCTAGAGAAGTGAGAAACAAAGGAAAGAAACCAAAAACACCTTCCTCCCCATCTACCGTCTTCTACCTCCTCCCCCCCGAGTGGCGCAGGGGAACGGGGGAATGGGGGTTATGGCCAGTCTACAGCACTTCTCTGCCGCTCCTTCTCGGTCACTCTCGTCCCCTGTGCTGTCGGGTCCCACCCACGGGATGCAGTCCTTGATGATCTGATCTGTTGTGGGCTTCCCACAGGCAGCAGCTCTTCCAGAACTGCTCCAGATATGGGTCCATACCACGGGGTCCATCCCTCAGGAGCAAACTGCTCCAACCTGCGTCCCCCACGGGCAGCAGCTCCTGCCAGGTCACCTGCTCCTGCATGGGCTCCTCTCTACGGGCCACAGGTCTGGCTCGGAATCTGCTCCAGCAGGGGTCTTCCACAGGCGGCAGCCTCCGTCAGTGCAGAGCCACCTGCGCATAACTTTGCCACATAAACCCACTACACCTTATGAGACTATTAAAGTGTGAGCAAATCTTACTGATCATTCCTTAGCTCTCCAGCTGATGAATAAGATTGTGGACAGAAATCAGGGAGTGTCAGTGCAATATTGTGACATCTGCATCATCCAACTTTTAACCCTTCAGCTCTGGGGAACTGCCCACTGAAAACTGGAGCAGCCATTGTCCTGTAAGAACCTCCTTTTATGGTTGCTACTCCTTGCAAATCACATACCTGTGCCTCTAGAAATGGAGAAATCCTAGATTGGATCTTTTCTTAACAAAATTTTCAATTTCTGATATTGAAGAGCCACTATTAATTCAATTATTGCATAAAAGAACATTCCCATCTACTATGAATTAGAATATAATATTATATATATACATGTATATATATCTGTAATGAAAGAAATAATTGCAACAGATTTAGATTATGCATATTAATAAATAAACATTACCTATATACAGTGTTAGCACAGAAATAGCAACTAATGACACAGAAATAGCTGAATTAATTTTTCAAGTTGTATGTAAAGGACTGATATTTTTTTTCTTTTTTTTAGTTTGAATTTGTTTCAAAAATAAATATGTAGATCAATTGAGAAATTGTATCCTACATATGTAACGCCTTGTACTATTAGAAAAGCCACTAATTATGAATGAGAACTGATATTTTTAAGTCCTAAGACCTTAAGATGGCCTACAGAAAAACTGGAGATGGACTCTTTGTGAGGGAGTGAAGTGATGGCAAAAGAAGTAATGGTATTAAACAAACAAACAAAAAGGTAGATATTGATTAGATATTAGGAAGAAATTCTTTACTATGAGGGTGGTGAAGCAGAGGAACAGGTTGCTCAGAGAAGCTGTGGATATCCCATCCCTGGAAGTTATTAAGAGCAGGTTGGGGCTTTGAGTAGCCTGATCTAGTACGAGGTGTCCCTATGCATGATGGGGAGTTTGGAAATAAATGCTCTTTAAAGTCCTTCTTCCAATCCAAACCATTCTATGATTCTATCATTCTAACAGTCTAACATTCTATCATTCTATCTTTAAGTCCACATATTACCAGTGATAGCCATAGTATTATCTGAATTTCATCTCTCTTAAGGAAAATAGAGCTTAACAACAACTCTTAGAACAGCAACTCTCTTATTTTATTTATGTAACAAGAATAATAAATAATAGGATATGAATCATAGAATAATAGAATATCTGAGTTGTAAGAACCACCAAAAAATAAAAGTAATAATAAAAAAAATCATGTGGCTGAGAGCATTGTCAACGTTGTCAAAATAATTCCTGAACTCTGGCAGGCTTGGTGCCATGACTGCCTGGGGAGCCTGTTCCAGTGCCCTACCACCCTCTTGGTGAAAAAACATTTCATGATATCCAACCTGAACATCCTGTGTTGCAGCCTCAGACCATTCCCACAGGTCCTATCACTAGCCACCAGAGAGAAGAGCTCAGCACCTGCCACTCTGCTCCCCGTTGTGAGGAAGTTGTACACCACAATGAGGCCTCCCCTCAGTCTCCTCTTCTCCAGGCTGAACATTCCAAGTGACCTCAGCCACTCCTCATACATCTTCCCCTCTAGACCATTCATTATCTTTGTTGACCTCCTTTGGACACTATCTAACAGTTTTATATCTCTCTTATACCGTGGTGCCAAAAACTTCACACAGTACTCAAGGTGAGGCTGCACCAGTACAGAGAAGAGTGGGACAATCATTTCCCTCGACCGACTAGCAATGCCATTCTTGATGCACACCAGGATACAGTTGGTCCTCCTGGATATCAAGGCACACTGCTGGCTCATGTTAAGCTTTCTTTCAATCAAAACCCCCAGATCCCTTTCTGAAGCGCTGCTGTCCAGCATCTCATCCCCCAGTCTGCATGTTTAACCAGGGTTGCCCCTTCCCAGGTGCAGAATCTGCCATACACTATTGTTAAACTTCATATTGTTGGTGATTGCCCAGCTCTCTAATTTCTCAAAATCTCTCTGCTAGGCCTCACCAACCTCAACAGAGTCAACAGTTCCACTCACTTTTGAATTATTCATGAACTTGCTCAAAAACCCAAGTCCTTCATCCAAATCATTTATGACAACATTAAAGAGGACTGGTTCTAAAATGGAGCCCTGGGTAACCCTAATAGTGACAGGTCACCAGCCTGAGGTAATCCCACTTACAAGAACCCTTAGGGCTCAACCCATCAGCCAGTTGTTCACCCTTCTTATGCTTTTATCTAACTGTATTCTTTCCAGAAGGATACTGTGAGATACAGTATCAAAAGCTTTACTGAAATCCAGAAAGATTACATCATCTGTTTTCCTGTGGTCAACTAGCTGGGTGATCTTTTCATAGAAGGAAATTAAGTTTGGTAGACATGACCTTCCCCTAGTAAACCGATATTGTTTCTGATCAATGACTGAGCTGTCCTTCATGTGTTTTTCAATAATTCCAAGAATCATAGAATAATAGAATGGCTTGGGCTTAAATGGACCTTAAAGGTCATCTAGTTCCCTTGCCCCTGCCATGGGCAGCGATGCCACCCACTAGATCAGGTTGCCCAGGGCATCATCTAACCTGGTCTTGAACACCTCCAGGGATGGGACATTCACAATATGTCTGGGCAACTTCTTCCAGTGCCTCATCACCCTCTGAGTGAACAGTGTCCTTCTAACCTCTAATCTAAATCTCCGCTCTTTTAGTTTAAAAACATTCCTCCTTGTTCTGTCATTATCTGATTGAGCGAATAGTTGTTCATCTTTTTTATAAGCCCCCTGTAAGTATTGAAAAGCTGTAATGAGGTCTTCTCTTCTTCAGGCTGAACAGCTCCAGCTCTCTCAGCCTTTCTTTATAGGAGAAGTGTTCCAGTCCTGGATGATCAGGTGCTCTGATCATCTTCTTCATAATAATATATTATAATTATAAATGTAAAATATGGAGAATAATCTTCATAATTTTACCAGGCACTGAAGTGAAACTGACAGGTTTGTAATTGCCAGGATGTTCTTTCTTGCCCTTCTTGAGATTTGGGACCACATTTGCTGGCTTCCATTCAACTGGGACTTTTCCAGATTTCCAATACCAATTGAAAATAATTGAGATAGGTCTTGTGATGACATCAGCCAACTGTCTGAATACTCCAGTAAGAATCCCATCAGGCCCTATGGACTTGTATTCATTCAAGGAGAGCTGCAAATCCTGCACAAGTCCAGAGTTAACTGGGAATTTACCATTCCTGCAGTCACAGTCCTCCAACTCAGGGCACCTGGTGTCCTGGAACCCATCACTGGTTTTAAAGACAGAGGTAAAAAATTCCTTAAACATCTCTGCTTTGTCTATGTCCCTGTTTGTGAGGTGACCATCCTTATCAGGTATCAGACCAATGTTTGCTCTGTTCCTCCTTTTCCCATTAATATACTTTAAAAAGCTTTTTTTTATTGTCCCCTACACTGTTGGCCAACTTTAATTGAGCTTTGGCCATCCAGATTCTCTCTCTACAAAGACAAACAGCATCCCTGTAGTCTTCATGTGTTGCCTGACCTTGCTTCCAACTGCAATACACTTTCTTTTTCCATACAAGCTCTTGAAGAAGAACACTACTCAGCCAAGCTGGCCTTCTGCCCCTCCTGCTTGACTTCTGACTCTGAAATTGCCTGTTCCTGTGCTCTGAGGAGGTGGTGCTTAAAAACCAACCAGTGCTGATGGACTCCAATGTCTTTAAAAGCAGTTTCCCAGGGGACCTTACTATCTAGTTCCCTAAGCAGTCTGAAGTCTAGCCTCCCCAAATCTAGGGTTGAAGTTTTGGTGGTAGTTTTCCTCCTATCACCAACGATTTTAAATTTGAGTACTTCATAGTTGCTATGGCTAAGGCAGCCACTTATTACCACTTTACCCACTGGACCCTCCCTGCTTACAAGCAATAGGTCCAGAAAGGCACCTTTCCCAGTTGTCTCTCTTAGTACCTATACCAAGAAATTATCATCAAGGTGCTTCAGGAATCTCTTGGTCTCTCTTGTGTCAGCTGAGTGATATTCCCAGCTGACATCCAACAGGTTGAAGTCCCTCATAAGGTCAAGGGCAACTGATCTAGAAGTATCTCTCAGTTCTTTACAGAATAGTTCATCAGTGTTGTCATGATGGCTGTGAAGTCTATAGTAGACTCCCAAAACAACACCCTTTATTTGCTTGTTCCTTGATCCTTACCCAGAGGCTCTCAACCGTGTTCTCACCAACTGCAAGCTCCATACAGTCCAGGGCCTCCATTACTTTGAGTGCCACACCCCATACACCTCATGTGCCCTTCCTGTCCCTACTGAAGAACCTGTAACTGTCCATCACAACACACGAGTTGCAGGCCTTTTCCCACCATGTTTCTCTTATGCCAATGATGTTGTAGCTCTGTGGCTGATCCAATGCTTCTAGCTCCTCTTGCTTGTTTTGCAGGCTGCACCTATGCATAGAACTGTTTCAGATGTGTTTCATTGAAACCAGCCCCTAGTGGGGCAGACTGAAGGGTATCGTTAGCATGCAGTCCCTCAATCACTGGCATACAGTCCCATAGCTTATCACTGGTGAGCCTGTTTTTGCCCCTTTTCCCCTTCAAATCTAGTTTAAAGCTCTATCAATCAGTCCTGCTAACTCCTGGGTAAAAATCCTTTTCCTCCTCTGAGAAAGGTGCTCTCCATAAGGAGACAGTAAGCCAAAAACCTGAGAGGTTACATAAAACCTTATATAAGGTTTCCCATTATCAAGAAACCCCAAACTAAGTTGTTGGCACCATCCTTGAAGCCACATATTGGTCTGCTGTGTCTGCCTGTTCCTTTCAATATTGATCACCACTACTAGAATGATAAAGGAAACACTACCTGTGAACCTGATCCTTCAGCCAATTACCCCAAAGCCTTTTGATAGCTCTTGGACTTCTCTTTGCTATCTCATCACTGCCAACGTGAAAACCCAATAAAGGGTGATAACCAGTGGGACATACCAGGCAAGTGCCTTTCCTAGCTCTATCTCTTATCCAAGCCCCAGGGAGACAACAGACTTCCCTATGGGTTGGGTCTGGATGGCAAATCAGGCCCTCCATTCCCTTCAGAAGGGAGTCCCTTAGGACAATAACCCTTCTTTTTTTTTTTTTTTTTTTTCTTGGTGGGCGTTGTTGTGATGCAGGGCTTAGGTTGACTTGCCCTGGACAACTCCCCTAATGTTGATGGATCTTTGTCCACATTGTCATTTGCTTGTTGATCAAGTTCCAGAGCCTCATACCTGTTGTGTAGGGACAGATGGGAGGGTGAGATATGCAGCAGGATGGTTTGCCTGCTGTGCCGAACCAGAATCTGCTTCTATTCTCTCCTCCCTCTTAGGTTCCCTCCCTCTACCTGTTGGTGAGGGAGTAGGGGAACCTATATTTCTCATCTGTCTCTGGGATGTCCTTCTCTGACTCTCAGATGCTCCTCAGCCTGCCTACCTCCTCCTAAAGCTCTACCCCCAGACGAAGCAGTTCTTCAACCTGGGCACACCTCCCACAGTTATGCTCTCTACTGTCATGCTGCACTGGTGTAAGAGCAGGGCACACCTTGCAGCCTGACACCTGGGTGGCAGCATGTTCCCCCTGGAGCTCCATCTGGCAGGCTGCATCAGCTGTGGTGGGTTCTGAACTTTGTCGCACTCCAGGCCACATGCACTTCCCAGGGTCTGCCTTGTTACAAGAAAGGGGGTATGCTTCTGGTTCTGCCCAAACATCATCAGCTGCCCTCAAGAGGGCTGACAGGTCCTGGTGGCTCCTTCGGCTCCTGGGAGGGGCCTTGGTATAGGGAAACCCCTGCATGCCATGATCCCCTGCTCTGCTGCAGAATGCACATGCCCCAGAGAAGATCTCCTTGGCAATGAGGCAAAATGAAAGAAAACTTAAACCATATGAGAATAGTATGCTTTTTTAGAACACTGTTGAATACTAAGTGCTCCATAATAAACACTTTTTTGTTCACAACAAGCTATGCAAATACATAAGCAATAGCCCTTGTCACTTTTATATCACTTTGGTGGCAACACATTACTGATATTGTTCTCTCTGTTTTTTTTTTTTGTTTGTTTGTTTTTGTTTTTTTTATTAAAAAAAGAAAAATAATTACAAGATTACTTTTCTTGGTGTCAGTTTTTGGGCCCTCTAGTATTAATGTTCTGCCATTTATACAAACTATTCTACTAACAACAGAGCTTCACAAAAGCACAATGAAAGACTAGATAAAAGAGCAAGAGAGTGAGTAGAGGGACTTAGGTTTTTCTTTATTTTTTCATCTGAAAAGAATACAATTCCTGTCCATCAGCCTGACAGCTCAGCCTTGATTAGGGCACAATCTCTGTGAGAAAGCTCTGAGGCTTGAAACCTTCAGTTGCAGTTGTCACAAGCTGAAGTATGAGAAATGATTATTAATGCCTGAAAGTCACTGCATCTAACTAACCTAATAGGTCATTCATTTTATGAACTGTGTCATTTAGTTTCAACAGATGTCTCTTTTTCCATACAAGCATACAAGTACTTTTTCCATACAAGTACTGTATGCATTATATAAGTGGACAAATATGAATGTTGATTCATATCTTTTAAAAAGAATAAGATTATGTAGTCTGTTGCAAAAGATTTAGATCACTTGAGTGTCTAACCTGGAAGTGGATCGGAAATGTCAGTCAATCAGGCTGTGATAGATGAGGTGTCGGATAAGGGAGATTCTAAGGAGATATTACATGTCAAACACAAAAGAACTGCAATCTATTGATCCAGAAAGAAAAACAAAATTTATTTCTCAATTTGCCTTTAGTTCTCAGTCAAATGTGAAACTGTGATGATGTAGTGTTTTTTACCTTGCTGGGCAGCTGATCCCATCAGCGAGTCATCTTCAGCCACATCCTGGATAGCAGGGCCTCAATACATGCAACAGTTGTTTGGGAGGACAGCTGTTTTCATAATGAGAGCCCTCTCTCTCCTTTCCCTTTCACACTTTTTATTGCTGAGTGTGACATCATATGCTATGGAATATCCCTTTGATCAGTTTAGGTCAGCTGCTCTGGTGATGTCCCCTCCTGTTGGCTCAGTGGGGGGCATGGGGAAGGGGGTGGGGGAAAGGTGTGATATAGAATCCTGATGTGGTGCCAGTATTGTTCAGCAGCAGACACAACACTGGTGAGATACCAATACTGTTCCAGCTATGAGTGTAGAGCACAGCACTGCATGGGCTACTGCAAGGAAAGTTAACTCCATCCCAGCCAGACCTAGCACAATCTCCACCCGCTATATATTTGTGCCACACTCAGGTCCCACATACTTGAGTATACTTTAGTATGTAGGTATTCTCATCACCACTGTTCCTTGTTCATTAAAAGATTTATAGATGTGTACTTATTTTCAATCTATAGGCCTCTCCCAAAAAGTTCACTAGAACTGTTGATGATTTAAGCTTCATCTGCCAAAGTGTTCACTCAGAGCAAGCGGAGTTGGTTTTCTTGATGCCAACACCAGTTTAGCTCAAGTCATCCCTGTACTTGCCCAGCTCCTTGCAAAGTTGACCTTTCATTGGTTCTGCAGTGTCTTCTTACAACGCAGAACTTAAATTACCGATTACTTTTCTCCCAAGGTTAAATCTTCTTGAGGCACGCACCTGATACCCCTATCCTTTTGCATGACCCACCAGGTGTACCCTCATCCTTGGGCAAAGACCAAGAATGCCTTTTCCCAAAGCTGGAGCAACCCATATCACTTTCCCCATCCACTTCCTTACATACACTATGGGGACTTTAGCTCCTCCCACAGTGTGTAGGGGTTTTGTTTCAGCAGGACCAAGATGGCTGCTAGACCCTCTGGTGTTAACTAGCCGAGTGGCTTCTGGTAGATTTATATCCCAGTGTTTCCCTATCCCAGCATCCAACGCTCATAATGTAGTCTTTAACAGTCCATTGTGCCTCTCAACCTTTCCAGAGGCTTGTGGGTGATTGGGGGTGTGATACACCCACTCCATGCCATGCCTCTTGGCCCAGGAAGTGACAGGATTGTTTCCAAAGTGATTCCCATTGTCAGACTCAATTCTCTCTGGTGTACCATGATCCCACAGCACCTGCCTTTCCAGGCCCAAGATAGTGTTTCAGGCAGTAGCATGGTTTCCTGGTTATATTTCCAGACACCCAATAGCTGTGTCTACCATGGTGAGTATGTACCATTTGCCTTGGTGGGTTTGTGGGAGTGGTCCTACATAGTCAATCTACCAGGCCTCACTGTATGGAAATCCAAGGCACCGTCCCCATTGCAGGGAGACTACCCTCACAGTTCGCTTGATCACAGCACAGGTTTTACACTCATGGGTGACCTATGTAATGTCCTCAGAGGTCATGTCTACCCCTTGATCACAAGTCCATCTGTATGTTGTATCCCTCCCCAGATGTCCTGATATTTCACGGGCCCATCAAGCTACAAATAGGTCACCCTTGCATCCCCAGTCCAGGTCCACCTGATCCACTTCGATTTTCAAATCACAATCCACCTCTTTGTTATTCTGATGTTCTTCAGTGGCATGACTCTTGGGCATGTGGACATTTACATAAGGTACCTTTACATTCAGGTTTTCTACGTGGGCATCAATATATTGCCACAGGGTAGCAGCCCAGATAGGTTTACCTCTGTGCTGCCAGTTGCTCTGTTTCCACTGCTGCAGCCACCCCCACAGAGCATTGCCACCATCCATGAATGAGTCAGTGTAGAGATACAGCACTGACCATTTTTCTCTTTTGGCTGTTTTTAAGGCCAGTCAGATGCCTTTAGCTTCTGCATATTGATTTGACTCATCTTCCCCTTCCATGGCCTTTGCTACTCATTGTGTGGGACTCAACAGCTTTCCACTTCCATGGCTCCCTACCACATGACAGGACAGCTTTCTGTCTTCTTGCAACTCATTATATGGTGGTGCCTCTTTGGCACGAGCTACTTCTTCTCTTGGTACTCTGAAATCTCTGCCTTCCATCCAGTCCATGATCTTTTCCAGGTTTCCTGAACAGTTGGGTATCTCTATTCAAGCCTGCTGCGTAATTAATGCAACCCACTCACTCCACATAGTGTTGGTTGCTTGGCGTGTAGCGTAAGGGATTTTCACTTTGAACATAGAATGTAAGACAGGTAGCTGTGGGGCCAAGAGGAGCTGTGCTTCTGTACCAACAAATCCTGAGGCAGATTGAACCCCCTCATATGCTGTTAGTATCTCCTTTTCAGTTGAGGTGTAGTTGGTTTCTAGTCCTAGAAAGACCCACCAGCTCCAAAACCCCAGAAATCGACCTGGGGATTTCTGTTAGAGACTACAGGTGAGGCCATGCTCCCCAGCTGCAGTGTAAAGTATGTTTTGCACAGAAAGTTTTGTTAGAGAAAGTTTTTGTGCATGCACTGAATGGCAAACAGTAAAGTAATTCTGAATTACACTGTAAAACATAGATTCTGATTTTGAAAGCAAGAACAGGAACAACAATAATATTGAAGAGATTAAAGCAAAGAGTTTGCTGGGATCAAACACAGCCAGAAAGCAATACATATCTGAGCATGAGAAGAGAACAGGGTTGGGGACTTCCCAGGTTGACAGAGTATGGTACTAATGAAAAAAAATATATTTCTCTCAACTGACTCAATTTTAAATCCTCTTATGGTCAATGGAGATAAAATACTGATTTTGGAGCTACTTATATTCCGTGTCACTGGTCTCAATCAAGCATTGCTGTATGCTTGTAATGTGAAGTGTGTACTACCCAAAGAGATAAAGATTAAAAAATGAAGGGATAAAGCGTTTTCAGTTTCTGCGGGGGAGGTCCCAGTTGACTGGTGGCTAGCAAACGTGACGCCCATCTACAAGAAGGGCCAGAGGGCAGACCCGGGAAACTACAGGCCTGTCAGTTTGACCTCAGTACCAGGGAAGCTCATGGAGCAGATCCTCTTGAGAGTCATCATGCGGCACTTGCAGGGCAAGCAGGCAATCAGGCCCACTCAGCATGGGTTTATGGAAGGCAGATCCTGCTTGACGAACCTGATCTCCTTCTATGACAAAGTGACGCGCTGGGTGGATGAGGGAAAGGCTGTGGATGTGGGCTACCTTGACTTCAGCAAGGCTTTTGACACCGTCTCCCACAGCATTCTCCTCAAGAAACTGGCTGCTCTTGGCTTGGACTGGCGCACGCTTTGTTGGATTAGAAACTGGCAGGATAGCCGAGCCCAAAGAGTCATGGTAAATGGAGTCAAGTCCAGTTGGAGGCCAGTCACTAGTGGCATTCCCCAGGGCTCGGTGCTGGGGCCGGTCCTCTTGAATAACTTTATCGATGATCTGGACAAGGGCATTGAGTGCACCCTCAGTAAGTTTGCAGATGACACCAAGCTAGGTGCGTGTGTCGATCTGCTCGAGGGTAGGAAAGCTCTGCAGGAGGATCTGGATAGGCTGCACCGATGGGCTGAGGTCAACTGCATGAAGTTTAACAAGACCAAGTGTCAGGTCCTGCACCTGGGGCGCAATAACCCCAAGCAGAGCTACAGGCTGGGAGAGGAGTGGTTGGAGAGCTGCCAGGCAGAGAAGGACCTGGGAGTGATGGTGGACAGTCGGCTGAATATGAGCCAGCAGTGTGCTCAGGTGGCCAAGAAGGCCAACAGCATCCTGGCTTGTATCAGAAGCAGTGTGGCCAGCAGGGCTAGAGAGGTGATCGTCGCCCTGTACTCGGCTCTGGTGAGGCCGCACCTCGAGTACTGTGTTCAGTTTTGGGCCCCTCGCTACAAGAAGGACATCGAGGTGCTTGAGCGGGTCCAGAGAAGGGCAACGAAGCTGGTGAGGGGCCTGGAGAACAAGTCCTACAAGGAGCGGCTGAGGGAGCTGGGCGTGTTCAGCCTGGAGAAAAGGAGGCTCAGGGGCGACCTTATTGCTCTTTATGAGTACATTAAAGGAGGCTGTAGCAAGGTGGGGGTTGGTCTATTCTCCCACGTGCCAGGTGACAGGACGAGGGAGAATGGGTTTAAGTTGCACCAGGGGAGTTTTAGGCTGGATGTTAGGAAGAACTTCTTTACCAAAAGGGTAGTTAGACATTGGAACAGGCTGCCCAGGGAAGTGGTGGAGTCACCATCCCTGGAAGTCTTTAAAAGACGTTTAGATGTAGAGCTTAGGGATATGGTTTAGTGGGAACTGTTAGCGTTAGGTCAGAGGTTGGACTCGATGATCTTGAGGTCTCTTCCAACCTAGAAATTCTGTGATTCTGTGATATTAATTCTTAAGATAAAAATAACCCTCTCTGTTGAGATAGAATCTGTATCAATATTATATTATGGTTCAGTAGTTTGTAGATGTGGTTTTGCTGTTTTTTCTTTAAAAATATTTAGCCTTAGTTGGTCTTAGTTTGGTATAAAATTCTAGGAACATGTAAATAAATTAACATAAATAATAAACAAATAAATTAAAACAATGTTAAAATACTGTTAAATAATTGTTAAATAAAATAAATGTTAAAAAATAAATTAAAACAATATTATGTAATGAATGTACTGCTGTTTTACTGCTCCATTTTTAATCATAAGCCACTGCATGAACTTTATTATATGATTTTTTATTGTATGATGTTATATGATTTTTTTTTTCTTCAGTTCAACCTTTCTGGGTTGTTGTTGGTCTTTAATATCAGTTTAATCTTCACTGCAGGAAGCATGCTGATACCATAAATACTCCCAAGTGTACATTAGATTAAAAATAAATAAATAAATAAATAAATAAATAAATAAATAAATAAATAAATAAATAAATAAATAAATGAGAAAGAGAGATTTAGATTCTTACCAAGAAGAGATTATACAGGTTATTCAGGTAGATATTTAACAGAAAATAAGAGCTTATTCTTAAATTTATAAGAATGAAAGTTTACTCTCCAGTTCATCTAGCTGGTTGTTTTTGTTTTTGTTTCCCTCCAAATAACTGAAATCCCACCATCATTTCTTCTGTTCACAGTGATTAAGAAAATCATATTACAATGTTTCATTGTATCTAAATTACAAAAGAGAATTCTTTTTGTTTGTAAGCACCTCAAAGCCATAAGTTCTAGCTGAGTTCCAGACACATGATTGCTTGAAAGTTTAGATAAATTTGAAGTGTTAGCTTTGTTGTCACAAACAAACAACAACAAAATCTCCAAAAAGATGCAGTTTCACGTAGTTGTGAAATATTGCCATACACTTCTATCCCAGCTTCTCAGATTCTTATTTCAAGTGAACGTTATGCAGCTAGTACCTTTTCTCAGAGCCACGTGAAATTTACATGAACATGGGCTTACAAAGTACAAACTTGACAAATTGTTTCCATGTACAAGAAAGAGCTCCATATAAAAATGTCAAAAATAAAAAGCAGTGGAAACTTTAATTAGGGGTTTCTGACAACTTACTCCTTAGGTTTAAAGTCTCCTCTCCTCTCCTCTCCTCTCCTCTCCTCTCCTCTCCTCTCCTCTCCTCTCCTCTCCTCTCCTCTCCTCTCCTCTCCTCTCCTCTCCTCTCCTCTCCTCTCCTCTCCTCTCCTCTCCTCTCCTCTCCTCTCCTCTCCTCTCCTCTCCTCTCCTCTCCTCTCCTCTCCTCTCCTCTCCTCTCCTCTCCTCTCCTCTCCTCTCCTCTCCTCTCCTCTCCTCTCCTCTCCTCTCCTCTCCTCTCCTCTCCTCTCCTCTCCTCTCCTCTCCTCTCCTCTCATTTCTACTTGGTGGTTAGATACATTTGAAGTCAGTATCTCCTGAATAATCCTGCCCTTCAATACTGGCTTCTGTCCATTTTGCCCGCCCAAAACTGAAGTTCCTCACTGTGATGTGAGGTTGTTCTTCCAGGAAGGAAGGGGAAAGAAAGGGGAAGAACTGAAAGGGGAAGAATATTTTCCATCTCCTTCATATTAAGTGAGATAAAGCAGGTCAAACTATTTTGAAAGCCGGTTACAGCTGACAGGAACAAATCTGTGTGGTGGCTTTAGATTTTTAGATTTTGCACAAATTTTACAGGGAAAAAAATAAATAAATAAATAAATAAAATTAAGGAAGACAAAACTACTTTACCCTTTCTTCCATAGTTTCTCATAATTGATCATTTCCAGAGGAAAATAATGTAATGAAATATTTATTTCTTATAAGAGAAATCCTTCTCCTCATCAAAGGCTTTCATATTGATTCATTTTAAGGTTAAGAGAACATGGGCATAATTATTTATTTTTTTTTATATTTTCTTCAGCTTCTTCATATGAATACTGTTTCTCACTGCTCCAGAGTAGCATCAGTCTTAACATCTGCAAAACATTTGGCTTTGTCACACAGAAAAACAAACAAACAAACAAATAAATAAATAATATGTATACATCATATTCTAGTAAATTATGCAGAACTTAGTGAAGAAAAACAATGCTACATCTGCTTTGATTCAAATAAATTCCAACTTAAGGGTGTTAAATCTATAGTGTCCCACCAATGTTGCCTATGAATTGTCTGGAAACACATTTTTTATTCTCTGGTTCTCTCTATCCTGACTCACCACTCTTCATACAGCAAATATGAAGATCTACCTTTCTGTCTTCCTCTTCTAAACACATGAATAGAATCTGATCAGTTCATACTATATACAACTTGAAGAGTCAAATGGTGAAATACCAACAGGTAAAATGCATTGAATTATGTCTTATCATCAAAAGAATTTTATGAGATATTAAAAACAACCTCAAACATTTTGTACAGGATATAGATATTTTAATTTTTAATGAAGGGAAAAACCTACATCCTGTGCTTCTTGCAGCCTCTGAAATGTTTCTGGCATCACTGGAAAGATTTGCAGTAGTTGTAGTAGACTTCGGTCCTGGCTCACACATCACAAAGCTTATTTGTGGTGCTAAACAGGCAGTGCATAGCAGTCTGTATGTAAACACCATCACATATCCATAGCTATAATAATCACATAGTTTCTGTTTTCAATGCTTGGGACACACACATTCTCAAAAAGAAAATACCCTTTTTTCTTTTATATTTCTTCTTTTACTCAAAAAGAGAATACCAGAACAGGGGGGATATAACTGCCTGCCTCTGGACATCCTTTTAACACTCAACCATGGCTAAGAATCTTTCTTGAACATTTTCTTTCCTACTATCAGTTTAACATCAGTGTAAATAATAAAGAAATAATAAAGTGAATTTTACTTATTACTTGGCCAAACTCTAAATTCTATATCTTTCCATTGTCAACATTTCATGAAATTCTTCCAAAGTAGCAAATGAGACTCACTCAATTCATTGTATTTTGTTTAATGAAAAGCTCATCTCTGCTTTTACCTTTTTACTAGATGTGAAAAATATGATGAAGTAGATGAGTTTTCATGAATTAGATGTAATCTTCTTACTTTTGCAGCCCAAAAGGATGACAATAACCACCTCATACAGCAACATTTTTTTCTCTTGTTTCTTAGTGTATTCACCAAGAAATGGTAGAAGGAAAAGGCCTGTTAAAGTGATGAGCTGAACAGTCAGTCTAGTGGTGAAAACTTTGCCCAGAGTTACCAAACAATTCTCATTTTCCCAAAACAAAAAACAATCTTCTAAAACATTTTTAAAACAGTCTAAGGACCTTTTTTCTTAAATTATTATTATAAGTAAAAAACTAATGATAATAATAACTGGCAGACAAACTCAGTTTTTAAACAGAGCCTTCACAGATGTGCTTTTTGTATTTTCTGCTCCTACTTCATCTGTCTCTATGCTATAAAAATAAATAAATAAATAAATAAATGCTGTAAATGTGCTAGCCCACTTATATGTAAAATCTTAATGTCTGCTCATTATTTCATTAATTTTCACCACCACAACCCAGCCCCAAGTTTCACCATGGAAATTGATGGGAGACTTACATTAGCTTAAGAAGGATCATTGAAAATATGTGTTCCTTTGAAATAACCTGACATACTCGAGAAGTAGACAGACAATGAGAGATGTACATCTAAGAAGCCAGTAAAGACATGATTGGGAATTAGACAGGTCTTGCTTCTCTGTCAGTTCCCTACAGAGCATAATGTTCCATCCCTGTGCAGATTGAAAATATAAATCTTTTCTATGTTTTGCTCATCTGTTTTTTTCCCCACCTGTTACACTTATGTTCATTTCCAAAAATGTTACCAATGTCTTAGTTTTGCTGTAAATTTTGCCAGCAGACTCAATCTTGTAAATATAATTAATAAATGAAGCAGATGGTAAGGCTAAGAAGGAGGGAATTGAATATCAGAAAATTCTTGTGTTATAGGTAATTGGTTGGGGGTTTACTTCCTTCCTGTCATGCTTCATTCATATTTGATTTTGTAAATGACAATGATCACTACCAAGCAACAGGCCTAAGTTACGTTCTGCTACTTGGCTGAAAAGTTCAATGTCTATAAATTACTACAAGGCAAAACAAAAACAAAACAAAACAAACAAAACATCAGACTAGTACAACATTCACAACATACAAATAATGGATTAAAATCTGACAAAAGTAGTTCTTGATTAAAGAATTAAGACAAGGCACATTTCTTTCTCAGAATCTTTGCTGAACCTAGATCCAAACCAACTTCTTTTTCTGATTCATACTGAGGCATGCATGTTGTCTATGTTCTTGAAGCTCTTTTGTGTGTGTGTGTCAAGTGACTTGTCATTACAAATTTTTATTTATTTTCAGCAAATATATCTGACAAAAGTAAAATAAAATAGAACTGAAACATAAACTTTTATTTTTTTTTCTTTAACTTTTATAAGGAATTTTGAATGTAATGTCCTGGAATAGTGTGACTACTCCAGAAAATCCACTGGAAGTTAAAGCCCCATGCTTGGGTCTTGTGATTATTCTTTTTGTTTCTACATTTTTAAATGCAGCCATACAAACTTTATGACACACAACCCACAAGATTTTGATTAAACCATAGGTATAAACAGCTTGTATGTTATGAAGGAACATACAATGTTATTTTCATTGAAAAATTTAGACTTTGAGGTTAATTAAAATGCTGAAATACTTCGGAAAATGTTTTCTAAAACTCTACTTACATATCTGCCTGACTTTTAAAATTAAATTTTCAAGATTGGTAACCTGACACCTGAATTAATTGCAGGAATGTTAAGAGGATTATAAATTTGGTTTGCCAGATTTAGAGTAGGCTTTTTTTGTTGTTATTGTTGTTTTCTTCTCCTTTCTGAATAGGTGTCTGATGATGGTAATACATTATTTTCAAACTTGTGTATGCTTTGAAATGCCATGCCAAATTTGTATGCAATTCAGACTGAGAACCTTATAAATCAGAATTTATTTATTTATTTATTTGTTACCAGTTGCAGGATAATGAATATTCCTTACATTATAACCCTTACCATGAGCAGCTACAGGTCTGATTAAAGCCAGATGGTTCTTGGTTCAGCCTTTCTGTCTTGCTAAGGGCATCATTTGGTGTTAAGTATGTTAGTACTTTGTGATACAGGATAGAACTGTACAATTTAATCTTGGATTCCTATTTGAACAAAACTCCTTTTTTAAGTCTGTTAGCTGGAAGGAGACTACATAACGCCACTCCTCATGATCTCACAGAACATGTAATATTTCCAAGCCTGTGCTTGGTCAGGTCTCACACGTAAGTTAATAATAATTTAAATGGTGTGATTGTTCTTCTCCTGGGAGAGGCTGATTTACCCTGTCAATACAGTGATTTAAGATTGATTAGAATAAATTTTGATTAGGATCCATGAAGATCTGTTTCAAAGATGTTAATTTCTCTTAGCATTGAGAAGTCTAATCTGGGAAAAATAAATAAAGTTATATTTTATTTTATTTTCAGCATCTTTTCTTGTCCTAAAAGTATCTGGCAGTACTGAAAGGCAGTGAAAAGGACACACACACTGATAAAGTGATGAAAAGTATTAGTAACTTAACACATGCAGCTACTGCAGTTGTTATGGTATTTGTTAAAAGTAAAACTCCGCCTATCCTATACTCAGCACTACGTCCAGAGAATAAAGAAATATTATTTTAACATTTACTAACGAATAAAGTTGTTTGCATGTTCCTTTCACTTTTTTTTTCAGTGCCAATACATCTATAGCAGGTTTAATTTTCACAGAGCTCTTTACTTCCCAGAAACCTGTTTCATGTAACATGCAAGCCAAGTTTCCTTTATGATTCAGCCAGTGATTAAAAAAAAAAAGCTTAATGCCCTGTAGAGGACAAGGACAAATCAACACTTTCTCATTGGTATTCTTAATACAGACTTCTTTTATGAAAGAAAAAAAAATTGAATTCCTTCCTTATCATGCATGAAAACTTTAAGAAAATTCTCAATTAATATAAAACTTTGATTTAAAGATAATCAAATAGATGTTTTTCATTAAAATACAACAAAGACACTTCTCAGCCCAATGTGATATAACTATTAAATGTGAAAAATTTAGAACAATTTTTTTTTCCATGCAATTTATTTTTTTATACTTATCAAAGTTGCTAATGGTATGAAAAAAAAAAAAATCAGTTTTCTTTAGTATGTTTAAATTGACACATATATTGAAATCTTTGTGTGCTGAAAAGCCAACAAATGAGAATGGTTGAATGAAGAAAACAAAAAGAAATACTTTTCTGTCAAGTGTTATTTCCTGTGCAGTAAACACTTTTGAGAGAACATCATCAGAATAAATATTTTCCCACATGAGGAATAGATTGAGTAATGATGATGCTGAATCAGAGTTCTCCTGAGTTCAAGGTTCCAAAACAAAAATCCTCCCCCTCTCCTTGACATTTTATGTTTATCACAGATTCTGAATTTTGTTGAATTCTTGACCTATATTTTCAACCCCCAAGCTCATAGCTTTCAGTGAAAGAAACAGCTGCCAACACCACTTACCCTTGAAGATGATCAGTGTTTCAGGTATATTAAAAGTCCTTTTTGTGATGTTTTGCATGAGCTGTTGCAAGCTTTTCACTTAGCACTTCAAAGTCTAATCAGGGGAAAAAAGAGATACTTGGCCTTCCTGCTTTTGAATGTACTTGACTATTAAGCTTTAAATAGTGTTCGTGGTATGCCAAGAGATGTGAATTATGTCTTTTTACTTCATTGAAATAATGCCTTTCAAAATTACGCTTATTTTGCAAAATGAATATAGGCTGTGATCAATGAAGCCAAACTTCAGCATTCTATCACTCCCAGTTTTGAAAGTCCAGCGGTTTCTGCAGGAAAATAAATAAATAAATAAAATAAAAATCTAAATTAAGAACAGAGAGCGGAGCAATAATTACATATTTTTTGGAGTGATTATGAGGCAGATGATCAGTTTAGCATGCAATTGCTAAATTTAACTGCCTCTATGAATGATGCTTTCTCTGTTCATTATAACATTTCAAATCCTTTACTGTTGCTGTCAGAGGGACCTAAGGTATTTGAAATGCCCACGATTTTCCATTTTCTCATCCTATAACATAAGGTTTTGGTGGCTTCTGTTTGTTGTTATTCATTTTTTTTTGTTGTTGCTTGCTTGCTTTGTTGTTGTTGCTTTTGTTTTTGAGCAAAAGAATTATTTTTAGACTGCTAAAAAGGAGTTTGTGAGCTTGTGGTACTTGCAGGGAAAATTTCTGGAATACAGAAATGTTATTTATGGAAATTGATCCAGATGATACAAAATGTTTCTTAACACTGTAATTAGAGCACCTTGAATATTTGTTGCTCAGATTACATTATTGATAACAACACCAGTTAAGAAAAGAAACAAACAAAAAAAAAAAAGGCAAGAAGACAAGAATTAGGAAATTTGTTTATGTGAACTAGCTCTTTCATATTCAGAAAAAGTTGCTTTATTATTATTATTATTATTATTATTTTTATTATTATTATTATTATTATTATTATTTAGAGCAAAACAGAAGATGTGATAACTGGAAGATACAACAGATGACTGTTTTGTAAATTATTCTGAAGTGGATTAGTATCAGTTATTGTACCAGTTCTGGTCCCGCAATCACAGAGATGATCAGACCAGGATCTCTTTCATTCATGTTACCCATATCACTCACCGATTTACCCAATTTTTCAGAAAATAGATGTGATGAAAAATGTCAATAGCCCAAAACTAATAAAAAATCATATTGTGACTTGGTATGTGCCTTATATCTGTCTTCTAGATAAACTAGCCTTCAGATAAAAGTAACATAGATGAAAACATGTTTTTTTTTTATTCCATTTTCTTCTAGGGACTTTGAAGCCAAAAGAGGTAGAACAGAGCAGGTGGTAACTGTATGCTTGTTCTCAACCCACAGCATGCCAAATAGCCTGGAGAAGGAAAGTCTCTGATTCACTAATAGAATGGGAGAGCAGTAAATTATGAACTTCCATAGACAAGGAGGGAGGACTGTAATTCAAAAACGGTGTCTGCCTCCAGGGGCTAATCTTAGTGCGGAGTAATCATCACTCTTACTCAGCACTGTTCCAAAAATTATCAGTACCTTTCAACTGTTTACTTAAAATTAATAAGTATAATATTCTTAATTTCTTCTTACGTTTTCGTTCATTTTTAATGTCAATCACTGCTACATGTATAATAAATCGTCAGAACTTATGCTCAATATTCCATGAGCAATATTTCTGTGTATGCATCTCAGGACACACCTCATTAACAAAGCAGGCACTAGAACACGCCCATTAATGCTCCAGACTGCACGTAAAAGCCAGAGTTGGGATCAAGCTTCTGAGTCTCCAAGACTTTCCAGTTCAGTGGCCTGCTTTATATGGAACCTGAAAAAAGTGCTATGATATCATCTCTCGGTCTGCCAACCAAGGGGGGGTTGCTCCTTTCAGCTAGGGAAGAAAAAGAAAAAAATAAAATAAAATAAAAATAATTAAAATAAAGTAGTGAAGGTAACTACTTTCAAAATCACATTCTCTCTCCTCTCATTACTCAAAAGCCTGCATTTTACAATGAAGAAGCCATCTAGGCTAAATCCTGTATCTGATGCTTTTACTGCAAATGCATGAAAAGTAGCATTCAGTAATGGGAAATAAATAAGTAAATACATATTCAGACAAACCAAAACCAACAACCTGATCAGACCTGAAATTAAAAGTCCGGTTAAAATTTCCTGTAAATTCAAGAACAGAGATCTCATGCATCTCTTCAATGACCTTCTCTCAGAAAAGCAAATGATATGTTGGGAAATGAAATCTTATGATGTCTGTCTATTCTTGTCCAAAAAGATATAAAATCAACCAACCAACCAACCAAACAAACAATTCATCCTTTTCATCCTTTTAAAAGGTTGCCACTCTGTTGGCTTTTTAAATTTTTTTAATCTACTGATCGTGTAAACCAAGAAATGGTATGTTGTTGGAGGAATACCAACCTTACAACCAATAAATTATTTCAGGCCTCTAATGTAACCTCTTCAAAGACCAGCAAACTATACCAAAAATGATGCCTGAAGATGAATGAAAAATTGAATGACAGAATAGGAAACAGGCGTTTCACAGGAATTATTGGGCAACAGGTTACAAAATTTATGATTTTAAAAAAGTCATAGATGGAAAAAATGAAGTCCCAGAATTTCTAGACTTGAGAAAAACTTCGTTTTTCCACTAAAAAAAAACATCCTATAACAAATTATTTTTTCCTCTAGGAGTCTTCTTTATTTTTTTCCTCTCAGAATACATATATTAGAAGCTCTACTTACATTAGTTTTAGGATTTTTTTTTTTCAACTTTTTCATTTCCAGAACTGCAGCTGAATGTTTTCCGCAAATGTTTTCCCAGTATTTCCATTAAATCTTCCTTCTTCCTCATATGCAGATCACTCTGGAACTGAGTATTACATAGATAAGTACTTTGTGGTCTACTGTAAAATTGGGAAATATTGTGCAAAAGCAAAAAATAATCTACGAAAACAATTTTCACACAGGTCATTTTGATGTTATTAGCCATAATGAAGAAAAGTTAAATGGTAACAGATGGTGACAAAGCAGAACTAGTCTCTACGATCAGTATAGTGATAGCAAGTCAGTAAAAGTCAGTAGTTTCTGTTACCGGTGAAGTCAATAGCCAGAAGCATCCACATCCACTATTTGTATATATTCAAGAGAGGATAAAATCCAACCATTATCATGACAACAGAGCAATGGTTTGGAGAGCTCATCGCTAGTTAGAATGTGAAGCAGGGTGATAAGTAGTGATTAACGACCATAAGCAAAACACATTTTTAATTTTAGTCCAACTTTTAATCAACAGATGTCCATTTCATGAAAACCATCTGCATAACTGGCACTAACGGAAATCCCAAGTGACATCTCCAACAAAGAGGTCAGTGATTTCCATGGACATAGGGGATTGTACCATTATGCTTAATCATAATAACTACTGTACTTTTATACGTAAATATAAAATGTACATGTTAACATGACTAGTCACAATATGTCTAGTTTTGCTCCCAGTACAATACAGATGTTTTTCAGTTTTATGAAACCTATTGATGTCAGTGCAGCTCCACAAGATAGAACACAGTATTGACGTAAACATGGAATAAATATTGTATTTCATTTTAACAAAGAGAATTAATGCCTTATATGGAATGAAGTCACATGAATTAACACTGAAGTCTTAATATGATAATATAAATCAGATGGAATTAGTCATTTGTTACACTACCATGTTCAGTAAACAAGACAGTGTTGACATTATTTTCCTTCAATATGTGCAGAATGATCAAGCCGTTATTAATCCACTGTAGATTCACCAGCTGATTGGACTTGTCCCTATCCCTACCTTCAGGAACTATCTAGTATGCACTTACCATCAAGATTTCATTCAGCAGATGCTGCACAGGCTTATTTTAAATAAATAATTTCATTCATTTTTTCCTTTCTCATTAATTTTAATATCTGCTTAAAAACACTGTTATCATCACTTGCATACACCAATATCTACTGATCCTCCAGCAATGAAAAAATTGTTTGGTTCTGCAGTTTCAGGTTCCACTTAAGCTGGTAACGTTATCACTATTCTCACTGTAACTTCAATAATAAGATTTGTCATGAATATGTTCATACTTTCCTATTTGGTCTTCTGCAACAGTAAAATAATTACTGTATTTTATGGAGGAGATAAATAATTTTTATTTTATCACCCATCATTCTGATACTAGTGTCAGTGATAGATGCCCAGAGCCTAGAGAAGTGTCACGGGTCAGCAGGAGAGCAGCTGAAGAGCAGCACAGAGGAATACCAGCTGCTCCAGCTAGTCAGTCAGTTTCATCAGGGGCCCAACTCAAACACATGTAGCATGGGGAAAGAACACAAGGAGACAGAGGTGTACACATGCTTGCAGGGCTATGACCTCATTGATATTATGGTGGGATGGCTCCCATGGCTTGAGTGTTGGAATGGAAGGATAAAGGCTCTTCAGGAAGGATAGGCAAGGGGGACGAGGAGGAGGCACGTACCTTCTATGACAGTGAGCTGCTAGAGTTCATATATCTCTGCTTGCAGATGGATGAAGAGCTGAGAGAGAGTTTATGGGTCAGAATTAAAGGAAGGGCAGGGGTAGGTGATGTTAGAGCTGGGGGTCTGTTACAGGTCCCTTCATCAGAAAGACCAAGTGGGTGACGATAGACAGTCCCCTCTATAGACAGATAGAAGCAGCCTCACATTCTCAACCTCTGATCCACATGGGGGACTTTCACCACTTCAATATCTGTTAGAGAGACAGCACAGGAGGGCACAGGCTATCCAGGAGGTTCCTGGAATACACCAATGATAACTTCCCCCAAGTGATAGAGGAGACAACAAGGACAGGTGTTATGCTGGACCTCATTCTCAACAACAAAGAGGGACTGGTAAGGAACATGAAGCCAAAGGGCATCTTTGGATGCAGTGCCCATGAAATGGCAGAGTTTAGGATCCTGGGAGCAGCAAGGAGGGAGCACAGCAACCTCACTACCTTGGATTTTGAGAGAACAGACTTTGGCCTCTTCAGGGATCTGCTTGTTAGAGCACCACAAGACAAAGCCTTGAAGGGAAGAGGGACTCACAATTACTAGGGTAATTGTGGGCATTCTTCTGAATGAAACAGCAGACATGGGTACTTGGGATATGGAAAAGGTTGAAGTACTTGATAATTTTTTTGCCTCAGTTTTCTCTGCTAGGAACTCTAGCCACATAGCTCAGGTTACAGAAAGCAGGGACTGGGAAAATGATGAACTGCCCAGTGTACAAGTGTGAGACAATCTTAAGCAACCTAAATATGAATACATTCATGGAACCTGATGAGATGCACCCAAGGGTCCTGGGGAACTGGCAGATTAAGTTGTGAAGCCATTGTCCACCATATTTGAGAAATCATGGCAGTCTGAAAAAGTTGGCATTTCCTGGAAGAGGGGAAACATAACCCTCATTTCTAAAAAGGGGGAAAAAAAAGAAGGTCTTTGGAAGTACAGGCCAGTCAGTCTATATGCCCAGGAATATGATGGAACAGATCCTCCTGGAAACTCTACTGAGGCACACAGAAAATAAGGAAAATTTGTCTCTACAATAGAAAGATATGGATTTGAGAGATGCACCACTCAGTGTGTAAGCAATTGGTTGCAAGGTTGCAATCGAAGAGTTGCAATGAATGGCTGAATGCCCAAGAGGAGATCGGTTACAAACGGCATTTCTCAGGAGCTAGTATTTGGACCAGTGCTGTTTAACATCTTTGTTGGTGACACAGACATTGGGAGCACACTCTCAGAAGGTTTGGTAAGGTGGGCTGGTGCAGCCCTTACGAAGTTCAACAAAAACAAGTGCAAGGTCTTGCACCTGAGTCAGGGGAATCCTAAGTATAAATACAGGCTCAGTGAAGAATGGATTGAGAGTAGTTCTGCAGAGAAGGACCTGGGGAGATTGGTTGATGAGAAGCTCAGCATGAGCCAACAGTGTGCACACTTGGAGCCAGAAAGCCAATCATATCCTGGGCTCCATCAAAAGAAGCATGGCCAGGAGGTCAACGGAGATAATTCTCCCTCTCTACTCTGCTCTCTGAGACCCCATCTTGAGTACTGCATTCAGTTCTGGGAGCCTGTATAATAAAGACATGGATGTGTAAGAACAAGTCCAGGTGAAGGCCATGAGGATAATTAGGGGCTGGAGCACCTCTCCTGTGAAGGCAGTCTGAGGGAGCTGGGGTTGTTCAGCCTGGAGAAGAGGAGACCTTATAGTGTCCTTCCAGTAGGCCCAAAAGGGCCTACAGGAAATCTGGGGAAAGACTCTTTGTCAGAGAGTGTAGTGACATGAAGGGGTAACAGTTTTTAGAAAGAAATTCTTCACTCTGAGGATGGTGAGGCACTGGTACAGGTTGCCCAGGGAAACTGTGGATGTTCCCTCCTTGGAAGTGTTCAAAGCTGGGCTGGGTGTAGCTTTGATCAACCTGATCTAGTGGAATGTGTCCCTACCCATGGCAAGGGTGTTGTAATTAGAAGATCCTTTCCAACACAAATCATTCTGTGATTTGATGATACTATGATCCTGTGAAAACAGCTGAAACTATTTCACATGGGTATTATTGCAATCACTCAGTTTTTATTTCATTCTACATTGTTTCTACTTTCTCATAATCTTCCAAATTTAGCAAAAGTTGTTCAAAAGAATTTCAGGTCTGAGGTAGTTTAATGACAGACTTATTAGTTGAACATGAAGCAGTAGTTTGTTTGTGAGTCTGAAGGAATTGTCAGGATTCATTAATAAAGAGGAGAGGATCATTCGTAGCAGATTGAACACTCCCTGGCAAGAATGGAATATGGTTACTTGTTTGTTTCTTGTTGTTTTATTTTTCAACAAAGGAGAGAATGAAAGCCATGTGTTCTTATTCAAAACTGGATTTCACCTTGGTCAGTCTTTCCTTATTGGCAGACTAATCTAATTTACATTAACAAAATATTTTATTTTAATGAAATTATGAATGAATCTTAAATAATCCACATCTGTAAAATATAATCATGAACAGAAAAAGCAAGAAATACCATCTAATGATTTTCCACAACTAGTAATAATCTCTTACTGTTAAATACATATTGGAATGGACCAAAACTAGCCAGAAACATGCAAGGCTTGTTTTCTAAACTTCATACCACAAAAACCAACTTGTAGTTGCTGTACCCTAACTGCACAAAAGATTAAATTAACTTAGAACACAAAGTTCACATTTACTTGATATTGTGCAAATCTAGTAAATTATTAGGCTATAAGGTGTTGTACAGTGGAATATATATATTTTGGTGCTGCTGCTTCATATGGTGTTAATACCTTCAGCTCTCACTAGGACATCTGCATCTTCATCCAGGAGGTCAGTGAGGGCAGAGTTTTAGAATATTGTGACTGCCTTACATATACATAAAAAAGAGGTCATGGCTCTCGTAGTTGTATCCCTAAACTGACAAATAAAACAGAAATTTATGATCACTGAAGAGATGACCAAATCTATCTTCTCTGCACGCAGGATGGTTATCTGAAATCATTTACCTCATTTGGACTGCCACTGTGGACACTCAGGACTATGACACTGACTTTATTAACCAATTCCTACTTCCAAGTAGCATAAAATTATTACCACTGTTATGCAGCCTGCTCCAGTTCCAGAGCAAGAAGTACACTTGGGGAAAAAATAAAAATTAAAAAATAAATAAAAATAAATAAAAAGCTTTTTTCAGTAGCATCCTTATCCTGCATTGGATTTACATGGCAAAATTTTTGTAGTAGGTAGGCTTCAGGGGTGGTCTCTGTGAGCAGAGCCCAGTAGCTGCCCCATCAGATCAGAGACAGTTCCCAAAAGGGATCTGCTGCTGGCCAGAGCCAAGTCAGTGAGGGATGTTTCTTGGTTCTCTGGGAGAGCAGAGTTAAGGAAGGGAAAAAACTGCTGGGCAACAGCAGCTGGGAGAGAGGGGTGAGATCCAGCCCTGCAGCCCCCAAGAGCAGTGCAGCAGGAGGGCAGGAGGTACTCCAGGCACACAACATAAGTTCCACTGCGGCCTATACAGAGGCCCCTGGTGGAGCAGGCTGTCCCCCAACAGCCCATGGAGTACCACAGCAGAGCAGATCTTCACGCTGCAGCCCATGGAGAAGCCCCCGGTGGAGCAGGTGGATGTGGCCTGGAGGAGGTTACGGCCTGTGGAGAGCCCCCACAGGAGCAAGCCCCAGGCTGGAGCTGCAGGTTGTGGACAGTAGCCTATGCAGGAGCAGGCAACCTGGGGAGAACTGCCATCCATGGGGGACCCGTTGTGGTGCAATTTGCTCCTGAAGGAAGGACCCTGTAGTACAGACCCAGAGTTGAATAGTTCTTGAAGAGCTGCTGCCTGTGGAGAGGAGCCCACACAGGAGAAGGTGATCTGGCAGGACCTGCCACCTGTGGGGGACACATGTTGGAGCAGTTTGCTCTGTAGGATGACCCCATGACATAGACCCATATTTGGAGCAGTTATTGAAGATCTGTTGTCTGTGGAAAGTCCATGTATGATCAGTTCAGGAAGGACAGCAGCCCATGAGAGGGACTCCAAGCAGGGGCAGAGAGTGATAGTGAAGGAGCATCAGAGACAAAGTTTCCTGGGCTGACCACAAACCCTATTCCCCATTCCTCTGAGCTGTTCAGGGGAGGAAGTAGAAGAGGTTTGAATGGGGGAGAAGGCATTTTTAAATTGCTTTTAGTTCCTCTCTATTCTACTCTGCTAGTAATAGGCAATACATTATATTTTTCTCCTTATTATTATTATTATATTTTATTATATTATTATTATTATATTTTTCTCCTTTGCCCATGATGATAATCGGTGCATGATCTCCCCATCCTTATCTCAACCCTTGAAACCTTTACAGCATATTTTCTCCCCCTTTCCCTTTGAGAAAAGGAAATGAGAGTGTGCTTGTAGTGGAATTCAGCTGTGTAGCAATGTGAAACCACCACACATCCTCACCAGCCTGAATATTTTGAAAGTTTGTACAGATGCTGATACTTGGCTGAAGCCACATTTTCAGTAATTCAAACTATAATTATCATCCAAATATTAACCTCAAAACAATTTTAAATATTAACTCATTGTCAAGGTACTCTTTTTCCATGCATTATTTAGTATCAGGTAGCTTTTTATTTCTACCCTTTAACAACTTAATTCAGCTACTGAAAGTAATAAAAGTATTAGATTTTATTATCACACTCATTAGACAAAAATATATTAGAATTAATTTTTATATATATTAGAATTATTTTATTTTATTTTATTTTATTTTTAATTTAACAATTTAATGGAACTGAGAGCTTGTTACGTTCATAGTTGCTGAGAAAAACCTGACACACCAAGAAAATATAACCGTGGAAGAACATGGCAGATAAGAAGTCAAATCTATTTTCTGTTCACCATTGAAACAAAACAAATATGTTTCTCTCTTAGTTACTAGGAGGTACCAGTGGATATAAATTGATAAGGCGTATGTGTGTATAGGATGCTTTGGTGAGTTTACTTTATTAAAAAGCTAAATGCCCACTCAGCTGCTCAATCACTCTTCTCAGTAGGACAGAGCGAAAAAACAATGTGAGAAGTTCTGTGGGTCAAATTCAAGACAAGAAGAAAACTAACCAATTTTGTCTTGGACAAAACAGAATAAAATTGGGAAAAATTAGGTTAATTTTGTTTTCAAATAAAATTGATTTGTTTTGCTGGAAACAAAAACACAGACATTAAAACAATGCTTTGCCTCCCATCCTTTCCCAGGCTTTACTCCATCACTCACAACCTCTTTACCAAAGTTTATTGATGCAAATGGGGTATAGATAATGAAGGATTATGGACAGTATATAACAGGGTTTCTAAGCGCTACCCCTTCCTTTTCATACCTTCCCTGTGCTCCTGCAAGGGCTCTTCACAGGTTGCAGTTCCTTCAGGAAATATCCAGGTACTCCATCATGGGAGTTCTCCACAATCGGCTGCATGGATATCTGTTCCACCATGGAGCACCTCCATACCTGCAGGCTCCCAGTACCAACAATTTGACACCTAAACCCACTACACATTCACTCACTTGCATTTTCTGTTGTGTAGCATTTCAGTGTGTGTTGTAGTTCTATTTAAACCCTGTTCTAAAACTTTGTTCAATGGTAGATGTAAGTGGGGTTTCTACAAAATATGCAGTGCATTTTTGATATACAGAAAACAAATCTAAATTCTAAACTGATACAGGAAGTTTTCAAGATCCACCTCATGGAGTAACACCTTAATCTCACTGCTGTCACTTCCAGTTGTGCCATGGGAGTGAGCAGGCAGTGAAACAGCAAAGGATTTCAAATAAGGGATGCAGATGCAGCACTTGGGGGACACATACTGAAACAGCACTGAAAGACATAACAAAGTCAAAATTTAATCATTAATCAATACTACATTTTCTGTGGTATGTTTCAAAACTCTTGTTCCAGCTTCTCAACACCATTTTTTGCCTCTGCTGTCCTTTTATTTTGGAAAATACTACAGACTATAAATGATATATTTCTTGTAATATGATTGATTGTAAGAGGTAGCTCTAGATCATCTGCAGCCACCTATAACATTGGGAAAATGCAACTGTATGCCCTTTTCCATCTCAATAACTCTTTTCCATCAGCAGGTGGTTTATATAAATAGCATGTTAATGAGGCATCAGATTAAAGGATTTATTCTATAGATGAAGTTCATTGTGAAAGCATGATTCTCTTACGAGAAGGTGTTTAGTTTCTAAGCCACATTCTAAGCACTACTGCGCAGATGGATCAATAGGAGATGTGACAGGGAGGCAGAGAGGGAGAATAATCCAAGAAACATTCTTAAAAATTCTTTTATAGCATATGTAGCATATGTCAAAAATATGAGAGGACTAAGGTCTTTCTCAGGAAAGAAAGGACTAAGGTCTAAGGTCTTTCTCAGCACTCTTCATCAGCCTGGGATAGTACATCTATCACAAAACCAGAGGAACATAATTAGATGTTTTATTACCCATCAAGTATTTTTTTTTTTTTTCTAACTCCTTTCTGCCAGTGTGTACATCAAAATTTATGGATGAATAGTGTCTTTCTGTGCACTGTGATTCATGTACATAATTTTTATTCAATAAGATCAGACAGAAATCAAGAACGTAACACTCAAAGTTTGTGCTAATTCATCCTTCTAAAACCATTATTGGAGATCAAAGGAGAACAGGAAATTGATGGCATATTTGTCAGGCCATCTGAAAGTCTGATCTAAGAAAGTGATTATCAAAGTGTCAAGATGAATTATTTCTTACATTTTTAAGAAGCATTTTATATTTTTCATTTTAATAAGAAGCTTTAAGATTCCTTATTGTTTCAGTAATATGATTGTTTTTCATTGACATGTTTTATCTTTCTGCTGATAGTTGACTAGTGTCAAGAAGAGATTATTTTGACTAGATTAAGACACAAAGTAAAATACTGAAAATGAGTCTTCAAGCCTCTGGCATTATAGCAAGAAGAATCACTTCTCTAAATCACTGACTGCCTATAAGTAGGTTATTCTAGCTCCTTCACAGATACTCATACATATGGCATTAACTTTGCCATCCAAATCTAAATTCAAGATGATTATGTTAAGTATGATTAATTTTTAATGCAACAACAAAGCAGAAACTGTGGGAGAGTAAGGAAAAAATAAATAAATAAAAAATAGATTATATAGCTTGACCAAATACTTTGGATAATATGCTATTCTTTCAAAGAAAAATAGAATCCTAAAATGTGCTAAAGAAGAATTTGTCATACCACTTTTAGAATATTTTTTTTTTTTAATGGAAAGTGTATAGAAAAGGCAGAAAGCACTTTAGGTATTAAGGGATATTAATTTAAGGGGTATATTAAAACTGAGGTCTGTTTGACTGTTAGTTGGTGACATTTATCTCCTTCCTGTTTCTCCTTCTTATAGAAAGGAAGTAACAAATTTACCTACAAAAACAAAATATATCTTTCCTACCTACCTTTCTAAATGATCCTATCACCATCATACCTGAGGACATTCTTTTTATTGTTATTTTTTTAACATGTCCGTGTTAAGATGCAGAGACATAATAGTTTGGCCTGGTATGACCAGACAATTTTCACAGACAGACATAAATCAAATCCATATCTTGGACAATCAGGGCAACTTCCTGAGCATATAGCCTCTTCCTCATAACTGAAATAATAGCAAGAAATTTTATCCAGCTTCTGATTCAGACTTAAAGAAAAGCATATTCTAATGCTAAAGAAGACCTAAAGAAATCCATATTCTTAGGGATGAGAAAATAAAACTAGTTTTCCCTTCAAACCATTGCTTGTGAAGAAAACTGTTCTCCTTTTTCAGTGTGGGTTTCACCATGTATCGTTTTCTCCAGCATAAAGTAATGCAATGGACTCTGCATTTACCACTATGGCGTATATATACTACTGTTCAAAACCTTGAATTTCTTTATTAGAATAAAGAAATAAAGCTCAAGAAAAAAAAAAAAAATTATATATATATATATATATATCTCCATGTTTTCATAAAAGTTTATTTGATCAAAAAGACAGAAATCTGTCCAAAACTTAGAGGAAAATCAAAAACAGCAAGAGCAACAAAACACACAGAATAAACAAACAACAAACAAATATATAAATAAATATATTCTTAAAAATACACAAAAGCAAACAAACAATTCTTTCTCTGTACTTTCTGCATCTTTTACATTTTCTTATCTTGACTTTTCCAAACTTGCCAAATAATTGTGTTTTCTCCCTTTGGAAGAAGTTAAAGTAGAAAACATGGAAATATCAGGCTGAATTACAGAGTGACAGAAGCTGTAGTAGCTGAAATGTTATCATGATACAGAATACTTGGTGAGACATGGAGCAGACTTGCCCTTGCTCTAAATCCAATCCCACCTTTTATGTATGAGGAAAAAGCAACTGAAAATAAGGGAATGTACTTCCTCATGCCATAATCAGAATAAAAAGACGGTGTGGAGCTACAATACATTTGCCAGTTTGTTGGTGCTCCTGCCATTGCCGTTTGCTTTGCTTTCCTCAACAGCACTTTGGGCTCCAATGCACATGTGCAAAGCTGATACAGGAGAACAGTGGCTTGGCTAGAAGGTGCATCCTCTGCCTCACACTGTCATTGCCTTGTAGCCTCACAGAAACCTTGAGCAGGCTGTGTGGTAGAAAGCACTGACTTGATTGAATCACTTTATGTGGTATAAGATGAATTTATGATCATATTGCACAGAGTGTACACAAAAGACTGGATCTGGAGAGAGTGAGTACGAATATGCACAAGTTCCTCAGAACAGTCATATTTGTGCCTTTCTTGTGGTGAAGCACAGCTAGACTGAATTAATTCACAATATAAGTATTATTTAGAAAACAAGTGCCTCAGAAATGGTTTGGTTCTTCCTTATGTCATGCACTTGGTACCTCGTCAAAGCAATAACTGTAAAACTACAAGTGTTCTAGCTGTCTTTTCAAAATATTGCAGTGTTGGCTGCCCATATAATTGTCAATTTAAGCCTATATTGATTTAGAATTGGTAACATGAAAGCAAGACAGAATGTAAATTTCCTCTATAAAGGAATGATTGATCTTGTTTGTGTATTACCCAGATAAATTTTAGAAGGTTTGATTAGCTTGATATAATCTTGTGAGTTTAATTTGCATAATGATGCTTCTTATGATGCTTCAGCATCCTTCCTTTTATGACTTTTTTTGCTTCTGTACATAACACCTAATTCATTATTTTTATCCTTTCTATAGGTCTATCCTTTTTGGTAGTGCTGAAACCTTTATATTGTTAGTTTTTTTCAAACCTGTACCCACTCTTTGAATCAGTGCATTTTATACTACCCATTATACATCTGCCTATGTAGAAAATCATCAGGCACACAGTTATTTATGGCTGTTCAGAAATATAGGCTCAATGCCTTAAAATAAAAAGTATTTTATCAGTATAAACTTTGAAGAAAGTCCAGCTCTTACCAAGAATATTTTCTCTCATTTCAGTATGTGAATGAGACTACCATGCATTAGATCTGAACTTAAGTTATGTTAAGTAAGCAGTAAATTTATGTTAAAAATGAGCATTATTAGGGTGGTCAGGTCTCTTCTTTATGCCGTGAACAACTACAAAATAATTAAATATCAGTACATAAAGGTGATCTATTTTAAAATCTTCTTTGGCAATTTTTGAAGTATATGCTGTGATCATTTACACTTTCAGATATATTCAGACACCTGAGATTCCACTAAAAAAAATAAATAAATAATACAAGGAAGTTCTAAGTGAAAAGAATTTTCCACGGGTCCCTTAGCCCAGATAAAATGGCATTTCCAGACTGATTTTTCAGTCATTCAGGACCATTTCAGTGTAATGAACACACTTCTAATGCCTGTGATGCACAGATGAGTTTCCATCATCATATCGAACAGCCTCTTTTTTGTACTAATTCTTAGGTGTGAACATGAATGAAATTTAAATAAAAGGAAAAGTCAACTGCTGGAAATTGACGAGATCAACAAAACAAGGGAGAAAGAAGAACAGATCTAGCATGTTGAAGAAACATAAAGAATAATAAAGAATAATAATAATAATAATAATAATAATAATAATAATAATAATAATAATAATAATAATAATAATAATAATAATAATAATAAGTAAAAAATCTTAAGTTACTTTGTGAAGGGACTTTGTACCTTCTGATCATTCAAGAACTCTTAATCTGTTTGGTCCCTACAGGAAATTTGTTCTTCGGATTGTTTTCCTATAAATACAGGATTCAAACTCTTTTGCCTATTTCTTGGAAGCAAGGTCTGTATCCATCTGACTTTATATTTTTAATCTCTTAACACTGCTTTTGTAACCTATTTGTAACTCTGCTACTTATTTTCCAGTGAAAGGTGGTGTGCAATAAGAAATGGTAAGCATACAGGACTCAAACCTGACCAGAAACAGTGTACCGCTGGTATACCAATTACTCAGTTGATTAACACTTGAGTACTTTTTCCTTCTAAATAGTGCTCCATACCTGTCCTTTCATTACAATAAAAGATACACTATATCTATCTATCTATCTATCTATAAATTGCAGATAGAGAAGGATGGGTAGGCAGACTTTTATCTTAAATCTATTTATTAATTAATCTATTGATTATCTCTAAAATGAACAAGAAATAACCCATGAATGGCTTTCAATGTTGTCCCCTATTGATTCCTGCAAAAATAGTTCAGATTTCTTATACTTACTAAGATTAAAAATTAAAGAAGAGTTTTGGGTTGAATTGGTCAATTCATGTTTTTATTTATTTTCTTTGTTTCATTTTTGACCTTTTTCTCTTCAAACTATTCTTTCTATCCTATCAATGACTTATTGTGCCTCAAGAGAATTGAATTTTGTTTCAATTTGAACTTTTTGACATAGAAAAATGTTAGAACATGAAAGTTATGGGAAAAAAAAAAAAAAACAAAAACAAACAAACAAAAAAACAAAAAAACTACCTTAAAAATTGCATTCCAAAACACAGTATCAGAATTTGTTGATGGAAAAATAAAGTAATAGAAAGCTCTTAAAAAGTTGCTATATCATGTCGTTATTATTATTATTATTATTATTATTATTATTATTATTATTATTATTATTATTATTATTATTATTATTATTATGTATTATATCTGTTGGAGGGGCAGCACAGGCAATCCAGGCAATCCAGGAGGTTCTTGGAATACACCAATGATAACTTCCCCCAAGTGATAGAGGAGACAACAAGGACAGGTGTTATGCTGGACCTCATTCTCAACAACAAAGAGGGACTGGTAAGGAACATGAAGCCAAAGGGCATCTTTGGATGCAGTGCCCATGAAATGGCAGAGTTTAGGATCCTGGGAGCAGCAAGGAGGGAGCACAGCAACCTCACTACCTTGGATTTTGAGAGAACAGACTTTGGCCTCTTCAGGGATCTGCTTGTTAGAGCACCACAAGACAAAGCCCTGAAGGGAAGAGGGACCCAAGAAAGCTAGTTAATATTCAAGATTCACCTACTCTAAGTGATGCATGGCAATAAAGAGGAAGTCAGGCAAAATCACAAGAAGGTCTGCATGGATGAACAAGGAACTCCTGGCCAAACTCTTACGAACAAGCCAAGCCAAACCAAACCAAACCAAACAAACCAGACCAGACCAAATCAGACCAAACCAAAACAAATATACAGATCCTTCAGAGGAAAGCAAGGACAGAGAGCCTGGGAGGAATACAGAGACATTGTTAAAACATCTAGGGTTCAGGTTAGGAAAATTAAAGCCCTATTAAATTTAGCCAGAGAAGTCAAGGGCAACAAGAAGGGCTTCTAGAACATGAGTGGGAACATGAAGAATAGGGAAAAAGCAGTTCCTTTGCTGAAATGACAGACCTGGGTACTAAAACATGGAGAAGTCTGAGACATTCAGCAACTTTTTAATATTGGTCTTCACCAGCTTAAGTCACAAAAACTGAAGACAGTCACAAGGAGAATGAAGTACCACCGACTACAGGAGAAGATCAGATTCATGACCTTCAAAGACACTTGAATGAACACAAGTCACAAAATCACACAGAATCACAGAATTTCTAGGTTGGAAGAGACATCAAGATCATCGAGTACAGCCTCTGACCTAACGCTAACAGTCACCACTAAACCATATCCCTAAGCTCTACATCTAAACGTCTTTTAAAGACTTCCAGGGATGGTGACTCCACCACTTCCCTGGGCAGCCTGTTCCAGTGTCTAACCACCCTTTCGGTAAAGAAGTTCTTCCTAACATCTAACCTAAAACTCCCCTGGTGCAACTTAAGCCCATTCCCCCTCGTCCTGTCACCAGGCATGTGGGAGAACAGGCCATCCCCCACCTCGCTACAGCCTCCTTTAAGGTATCTGTAAAGAGCAATATGGTCGCCCCTGAGCCTCCTTTTCTCCAGGCTGAACAAGCCCAGCTCCTTCAGCCGCTCCTCGTAGGACTTGTTCTCCAGACCCCTCACCAGCTTCGTTGCCCTTCTCTGGACCCGCTCAAGCACCTCGATGTCCTTCTTGTAGCGAGGGGCCCAAAACTGAACACAGTACTCGAGGTGCGGCCTCACCAGAGCCGAGTACAGGGGGACGATCACCTCTCTAGCCCTGCTGGTCACACTGTTTCTGACACAAGCCAGGATGCCGTTGGCCTTCTTGGCCACCTGAGCACACTGCTGGCTCATATTCAGCCGACTGTCCACCATCACTCCCAGGTCCTTCTCTGCCTGGCAGCTCTCCAACCACTCATCTCCCAGCCTGTAGCTCTGCTTGGGGTTATTGCGCCCCAGGTGCAGGACCCGGCACTTGGCCTTGTTGAACTTCATGCAGTTGACCTCAGCCCATCGGTGCAGCCTATCCAGATCCTCCTGCAGAGCTTTCCTACCCTTGAGCAGATCGACACACGCACCTAGCTTGGTGTCATCTGCAAACTTACTGAGGGTGCACTCAATGCCCTCGTCCAGATCATCGATGAAGATATTCAAGAGGACCGGCCCCAGCACCGAGCCCTGGGGGACACCGCTAGTGACTGGCTTCCAACTGGACTTGACTCCATTTACCATGACTCTTTGGGCCCAGCTATCCTGCCAGTTTCTAACCCAACAAAGTGTGCGCCAGTCCAAGCCATGAGCAGCCAGTTTCTTGAGGAGAATGCTGTGGCGTCAAAAGCCTTGCTGAAGTCAAGGTAGACCACATCCACAGCCTTTCCCTCGTCCACCCGGCGCGTCGCTTTGTCATAGAAGGAGATCAGGTTCGTCAAGCAGGATCTGCCTTCCATAAACCCATGCTGAGTGGGCCTGATTGCCTGCTTGCCCTGCAAGTGCCGCATGATGACACTTAAGAGGATCTGCTCCATGAGCTTCCCTGGTATATCATATATCACACATTACTTGTGTTGTAAATGTACAACTAGTAGTTATATATAAAATTATGAAAATGCAGGCAGTGGTTATCTGTATGGCTTTAGGACATTCACAGTATTTCAGTGTAAACAAAATGAAACTTTTTTTTTTTTTTTTTTTTTTCTTTTCTGCCAGAATGCATTTTTCCCAGTTTCTAGACTTGCTCTGTGGTAACTGAATGTATTTATTATACTTCTACTAAAAAAAAAAAAACAAACAATCCCAGATTAATAAAAAAATAGCCATCAACATCCATTGATTTGAGTGTTATCATTTTCTCACTGTTTATCAGGAATAAATCATTCAAACCATACCTCCCTACAGTTCAGGCTGTCACACTTCTGTGTATCTTGTGACTGATGCAATCACCATGCAATCAATGGGGTCTCCCTGGCAATTATCAAACCCTCTGGGGCACTGTATAGAATTGTGTTGTGAAACAGTTTAAGTGTCCCTCTTTCTAAATGACATTTAAAGTCCCCATAGTATCTCTGAGAACTGACAACATATATTTCCTGTCATGGATCTTCCCAGGCTCAGCTAAGACATGTACAGAAAGATCACATTTTAATCAACACTCATTACATACTTAAAGGCTCAAACATTCCCAATTCTTACACTGTACAGCTTAAAGGATGTTTTCTGTCAGATATATTGTAGAGAAGCCTTACTTACATTATATCTGTGTTGCAAGAGTGTTGATTCCTTACAGCTGTTTTTAATAACAGATACAGATCAATAATTTTTGTCTATTTTTTTAAGTGAGGCAATAAACCACTTAACACAGCTGTTGCTCTGCCTGGGATTACAGTGTTTATCCAAAGAAAGAATGTAGTTACCTTATGTTTTGGGGTTTATCCCAGTTGACAGTGAAGCAATACCACCACCAAAAATAAATAAATTAATTAATTAATATTAAAAAAGTTTTTATTGTATCCTTGAAGGTCCCTTTCTCCAGAAAAAGAAATTGTTCTAGATATATGTTATCTGAAGGCAAACCTTATAAAATGAACAAATACCTGATCCAGAGGAGACACTAACAAAATCCTCCTGTCTGCATAACACTGGACACTATCTTCAGTTAAATAATGTACTTGCAAAGTAGGTCCAGAGTCAGTGGCACCAGTTTCTAGCATCCCAGCCGCCAAGGAAGAACTGTTACTGCTCCAAAATTCTGTCATAAATTCACCTAATACTCAAATCTTCATTATACTAAACAAAACACCTGGTGGCTTGGTAGTGAACAAGTATTCTCATCCTTTTTTTTTTTTTTTTTTTGTTTCTGTAAGGGTTTTTTTTCAAAACACTTTTCCTGTCACCAGGCACATGGGAGAACAGGCCAACCCCCACCTCACTACAGCCTCCTTTAAGGTATCTGTAAAGAGCAATAAGGTCACCCCTGAGCCTCCTTTTCTCCAGGCTGAACAAGTCCAGCTCCCTCAGCCGATCCTTGTAGGACTTGTTCTCCAGGCCCCTCACCAGCTTCGTCGCCCTTCTCTGGACCCGCTCAAGCACCTCGATGTCCTTCTTGTAGCGAGGGGCCCAAAACTGAACACAGTGCTTGAGGTGCGGCCTCACCAGAGCCGAGTACAGGGGGACGATCACTTCCCTAGCCCTGCTGGTCACACTTTCTGACACAAGCCAGGATGCCGTTGGCCTTCTTGGCCACCTGAGCACACTGCTGGCTCATATTCAGCCGACTATCCAGCAATACTCCCAGGTCCTTCTCTGCCTGGCAGCTCTCCAACCACTCATCTCCCAGCCTGTAGCTCTGCTTGGGGTTATGGCACCCCAGGTGCAGGACCCGACACTTGGCCTTGTTGAACTTCATGCAGTTAACCTCAGCCCATCGGTGCAGCCTATCCAGATCCTCCTGCAGAGCTTTCCTAC
>NC_092621.1:67515000-67607500 GCF_047663525.1 Anas platyrhynchos | reverse complement strand
CACAACTATGCTACTTTTTTCATTGACATTATCCATTACTGTGTCTACTTGTTCATGCTGGAAATCATCTTAATGTTAAAGCAGAGGTTTTATTCTGGGATTTGTTTTTTTCCAACAACAAATATATACATATATATACATATATATATATATATATATATATATAATAATCTGAACTCTTCTGAAGGATATTGGAGCACAGGGAGGAAGGAAAAAAAGATAAAGGTAAAAAAAAAAAGAAAAAGATGGAAAAAGGAAGACAAGCTCAGGGAGCAAGGATGAAAAGTCACTGGTGTCTTATAGTCCTTAAAAAGAAAGTCATTCAATGTTGAAAGAAGTTCTGCTTGCTTCTTCTGCAAATAAGGTATGTCCTGGGGCATTTTCAGTTTCTGTCTTTATTTATCAGACACCTTAGAATTTTCAGCATGTGCAAGACCTAAAATTGCTGTGATCAAAAGAGCCTCCAGGTCATTTTCCACCAGTAACACTCCAGTTCTCTCATGCTGATTTCTGAGCTTAATCTGTCAGTGAATTTCACTGCAAAAGACAGATAGTTGCAGAGGGAGAACAGCTCAGAAGTCAATGTTTCAATACATAGACAGAAGGTAAAGCTGTAAGCGAATTATACTATTATGAATAGAGCACTTCAGAAAACAAGCACATATTTGAAAAGACTTGGGAAAAGGGTCCCAGCAGACTTGCTCAGCAGATAGCTTTCCAATTTCAAAGAAATTCTGAAGGATGTCTTTAAATATATTAAAACCACTTGGCCTTTCGTAGATCCAATGCCCAGCAAACTTGGCAGGGATTTTCTTGCGAGGACAGAGAATACAAAGACTGAGGACAAAGCAGACAAAGGTTTGTCTGACACTCAAATAATAGAAGGTTTTTATCACTTCTACTTTTCAAGAGAAGGGAAAATAAAGTCCTCTGATGCTATTATGACCTCCCATGCAAAGCAGAAAAGTTCTCAAGATTTCTAACAGGTGAAGAAACAGCCCATTAATTTTATTCATATTTTACAGGGTTTCAGCAGACATGGTACATCACATACATGGTGCATCATCATCCCTCAAAAAATATGGGGCTTTGATGGAGATCTTATTTTTTCACTATTGTTAATAGTAAGAATTATATTCCTGACAATAGATTAAAATTGCTCTGAACCACAGTAGTTTTAAACATATCATCAAGGGTTATTTCATAGAAAATGGGTGTATCACAACTATTACTTTATTACTAATCACTTTGTGTCTGTGAAGGCTATTGTGATACCCTTCACTTTGTCACAACTCTATTTTCCATCACTTTTTTTCCTTGAATGCCTATCTTTTCTTTCTCAATAGCTGCTGAAGACATTCCCCTACTTCAAACTCCTAATTACACTGCCCTGTATTTGGCTCCTTGTTGAATGTCCTCCCTCTAAGCTTCATCTTGCTTTCAGTCTCTGTCTTAGCCCCTTTATTTATATTGACTCACAGCATGGTTGCTGTGAGCTCTGCACCTGCTCCTATCCCACACTGACAGGTAAATTCTTATAGATGACTGTTTGCATAGGAGACTCAGACAGAAACTTAAAAATGAGAGTTGAGAACATTATGCAGTGCTGACTCTTGACCTTATATACCCAACCGTTGCTAATTCAGTTTCACTTGAAAACTGTATACTGCAGTCTTTGGCCTAAAATCTAAGCATAGTTAGACTTCCCTCTGTATAGTCAAAATAACATCTGTACAATCCAAATTAGACTGTTATTAACTATGAGCAAGTTTAATTCTCTGTTTGCCTACATGCATAGTAACTGTTGGAAATTTCCTTGCATGCAAACACAGTGCCTTGTGCTACCTGAGGCTAAGCTTAGTCAAAACCAAAGTGAATATTTTCCACAGAAACATTCAAAGACTATTAAAAGGATCTGTTTAAGAGAATTTTTCCAGGTTCTCAAAGAAATGAAAATCATAGTCACAACTTTCTCCCCTCCTCCCTCCCAGAATACCAAAAGTGAAAATTCTAGCCTTTTGTGAAACAAAGACCACTCATAAAGGGAAAAGATCAAGAATTTTGTAAGGGATGGTAAGCCACTTTTTCTCAGAGATCTGGATGAGCCTACCATGACTCTTCTTCATCACCACTTTTACATTTTGGAAGGCACTAATAGAAAATGACTATTTCTCTACACTGTTTCTGTAGTATGGCTCTAAAGCCTGTAAACACACCTATAACTCATCACTACTAGAAACAATATCTGAATTATTGCTCAAAATTTGTATCAACTGTATAATCATGAATGCAGACAGTCTTAATTACTTTAACAAAAAACAGCTGTGTTGTGGTGGAACTGCCATTTGCTTCTCATTAACAATTAATTTTTAACAATCTCACAAGACCAGTAAATTAATAAAAAAGAATTAATTATTGGCTGATAAGGAATACTAATAAAGGAAACCTTTTTAATATTTGCCTTGTATTCTACATTGTCATGGCTGCTATTTATCTGTTACTTTGTGATATGTGAGTGATAAAGCACTTTTTAAGCAGTAATGGCTTACTTGAGGAAATTAAATGCAAATTGGTTTAAAAAAGAGGTGTTTTTGGTGTTATAAAGCTGTAGACATATTTTATAATAGCAATAATTTCTCCAGATAATTACATTAACTATTGTCCAGTTTGTTAAAGATTTGCCTGAGCTGAAGGTGTGGATCAATTTGCTCTAGATGGTTAGTAATAGCTTCTTTAAAAACTTATAGCTGCTGCTTCCTTCCTATTCCCCATTGTTAAACATTAATTCCTTTCATAAATTGCACTCTTAATTAGAGATGAGTCAGGGTTTTATTTTATTACCCAAACTTTACTACTGCTTCTGCTTCAGAAAACTCTTATGCTTTAGTAAGGTGGGTTTTTTCTTTGTTTGTTTTGTTTTGTTTTGTTTTAAACTAAATCCAAAGCTTGCGTATGTTGCTATCTGCAATCCACTAGCATGAAAATATATTGATAATAACACAAAACTAAACTGAGACTCGTAAGATTGTATGTGAGAGTATGCATTGCCTTCTGCCAGGGAATAAGTGTGAAAGCCACAGAGATTTGCCATATGCAGTTAGTCAATGCACTAATGAAACTGCAGTGATATGGAAGATGAAATGCTGCATATGGGGTTGTACACTATTTTCTTTTCCTACACATTGGTAAGACATTTAACCACAACTACTCAAATAGCTCCATCAGACATGAGGATATACAGTGGCATGTAAAGGTGCTGGGCAATTCAGTCCCATACCTGCGCCTGAGGAATCAGCAGACCAAGTACAATTGCTTCTGTCCCAGTAGTATGAGCCAGGGTTCATCAATGAACAAGTCAGCAAAAGGCTGCCAGTCTCCCAAACATGAAAGGAGTGACACTTGTGACTGTATGTTTATATATCTCCTTTGGAGAGTGCTAGGAAAAACAAAAACCCAGATCTGAACTGCAATTACTTGGAAGCTTCACAGAAGTTTAAGTAAAGTATTTTTATTTTATTTCATTATTTTATTTTCCATCAAATTAAAATACTTCAGCCATATTGGAGTTCACTCTTGAGAAATAGAAATTTTCATTTAAAGGAAAATTTTTATTTAAATGAAAATTTATTGATTGCAAATTCTTAGTCTATAAATTATCTTGACCTTCAGATACAAAGTTTTCAGACTAAAATTCTTCAAATGTGAAAATTTATTCAGCATATTTTAGTTTAAAACATCCAACAGACATCAAAAAGGGTTTGAATTCTTCAACTTTTTGTTGGGTATAAACTGTCTGGAATTTAAGTTTTATCCTCATATATAAGTAACTCCATCTATGTGTACTTATAGCTTGTAAAAGGGAAATGCAAAAGAACGGTTTTATTTTGAACTAGCAAAACTGCAAAAGAATACAACACATCCTTTGTATAAAATTAACTACAATGACAATGAGGTTCTGATAGATCTCACACCAAACAGAAATAATGAACATATGGTAATCACACTGAAACATGTATGTGTAATAGATTCAGTGGAAACACAAGTTCTTCAAATTGATAGTTCACATTTTTTTGTTTATTACCCAATGAATACACAAAAACTAATAAACCACGCTACATTGAAGTTCTGAGATAACACTTAATATACAGACAAAAATCTGGAATTTTGTTCTTGCAGAGTATTATTAAGTCCTTAAGTGAAATATTCATGTCACTTAAGTGACAGGAAAACAGCTTAAAACCTGTGACAAAACAAAACAAAACAAAACAAAATCAATGTATTATAAAATAATATAACATTATTTGAAGATATTGCTGACATAGAGGACTCTCTTAAGTATACTTCAAGATCCTTTTAAGAGTTGCTGGGTTTACAAGGTCAAAATGATTAAAAATAACACAGCGAGTAGACTAAAGAGACAACAAATAAGCTAAGTGATTTATTTGTTTTGGTTTTCACAGAGGGAACAGTGAGGAAATATCTAGTTTAGCACTGATCTTTAAAGATAATGGAGGTGAAGCACTGTCAAACAGAGAGACATAAAAGATGTAGAGCTTAGGGATATGGTTTAGTGGGGACTGTTAGTGTTAGGTTAGAGGTTGGACTCGATGATCTTGAGGTCTCTTCCAACCTAGAAATTCTGTGATTCTGTGATTCTGTGAAAAGAAAAAGATAGAACTCCAGAAATGGTATTAACATAAATTACTTGAGCATGATGCCAGGGCTCTGAAGGTATTAACATAAATTACTTGAGCATGATGCCAGGGCTCTTTCAGTCTCAGGTTCAGGATCCCTAGACATTATCTGGATAGACAGTAAGTGGTAGGAGCCTCCAAGTCCATACTCTTCTCATCTACCTAAAATGGATGAGACTCATTTCTTTTGCTATGAGGGATAAGCTTTTCACAAACTACAGCAAAGTAAATACAAATGGAAAGAAAAATGCCCTCTTGGGTAAAAACTGCACATGATGATCAAAGCAAGACTGAATGGTTAATGCTCAGTAGTGGGCTAGAAGAACTGTTAGGTGAGTGCTGAAGGCCACATTCCACAAACATTCCTTTTAATGCTGTAATTAGTTCATTTCAGGTCTGCTAGCACTTCTTTGAGCCATGCTTTTATTTCACTAGCAGAAATCATAGAGATAGAATTACAAACCCCACAGTGTGAATCAACCCTCTAGGAGAAGTCCTAGAGCAAAGAGACTATGCACCATCAGGCAGCCAGGACTAGCTGACACAGCACATAAATAACGTTCCTGGTTTCCAGTGCAAGCTTCATACCGTTCCTGATGTACCTTTCCTGTGTTGCCAAAGCCATAGGACTCTCCAAAGGCAGGAGGAGGAGCAGGATATTGTGGCTAGGGAGGAAATCCAGACCCACCTCCAAGCCACTGCTTTGGCCCAAGACTGGGTTCAGCAACATGTAGGCAATAGGGTGCTGTTGCTTCTCTCATAGCACCATGGGCAGCAGCACTTTCTTCTGCCACCATCTTCAACTTTCCTCTCCTCTCTCCATAAGGAAGAGTTCAAGACCAGAGTCCCCCCACAGGCCTCCCTACAGCACTAAGGAAGACAGAGTTTAAAGTAGTCAGGTGCAATGACTAATTATGGTCGCCATAATACATTTATATGCATTTGTGCACATTTTCTTTGAAATAAACTATATGGGTTTTTTTGTTTTGTTTTGTTTTGTTTTGTTTTATTTGTTGTTGTTTGGTTGGTTGGTTGATTGTTTTTTATCATAGGTTGTTTGGTTTTTGTAATTTCTCTCTCATCGTAGCATTCCAGAAACTTTTTTTTTTTAAGAGCAGATACAAATCTCAGTGGAAACTTTGCTTGCAGTGAAAAACTTTTGGAAATCACCTCACCTTAGACATTTTGAGGTTTAAGAAATTCATCAAACAACTAAATGTTTAGAGCAGCATTTTGGTAATGTTTCTGTCATAAACTTAAAAGGGTCCTCAGATGCTTCAAAACACAGCCACCAATAATAAATAAATAAATATATAATAAATAATAAATAATAAATAAAAGTATATACCTCCTGTTACAAGACCATTTAGTGCATGTTAATTTGGTGGTGAAATACAGCAAAAAAAAATATGAAGGAAAGAGCTCAGCTGTGGTAAAGTGCCTTATTCTGTGCTTTCTGCACAACCTGCCTGTCCAACTACAAGGAGCACACTTTGATATAAAAGGACTGAATCTTGATTAACATCATTGATGTCCATCATCTTAGGGCAAAAGGAGTCTGGAACTGTCCATCAGTGTGCTCCACAACTACTGACCATGAGCTGGGCAGTGCAGGAGGCTTGAGGCCACATCGTCTTTGACTGTGTCTTCTGACTACATTAAGCTCTACTTCAGCAAAAAGGCGTTTCATCAATCAACATCCAAAGCAAGGTCCATAAGAGTGAGGTTGGCAGATCCTCAGCTAAAGGGCTTGCAATAATCTGCTGCTTTTATACATCCAATATATTGATAGAGTCTTTGTACAGCACATCATCAACTGATCCTTATTTTACATCTGGGCTACGCAATGCACTCCTATAGTAACAGAATGTTATGGTCCTGACCATCATTTCTGCAGTCAATGGTTTTAGCACAGTAATACCACTTGATCCTGCCTTAGGTTAGCAAATACCAAGTCAGCCTTTATCTCTTGGTAACAACTGGTTTGGAGAACACTTCTCTACATGTATTAATGTCACCACAGTAATAAACTTTCTTGTTGTAAAATGCAAAAGCATATTAACCTGTCTAACACTGTATAATAAGCATATATTTCTTCATTGGAAAATGATTCTCTGCCAGTGTTTAATATTAATATTAAAGAGACAAAGATGAATTAAAAGAATGGTTTTTTTTGTATTAAAAGAAATATCTAGCAACAAGCAATAATAGGTCGTGAACATGATAATACATCAAAATCTCATGGAAATTATTCTGATTAATGCTATTAGCACAGAGCAGATCTTTCTTATATTGCTCTCCAGTATGCACAACAGGCCGGGCTAGAATGGTGATTTGGAAGTAAGGCTGAATTCTACAGAGTGCACCCCAATTGTGTGATCAAACCCTTATGTATAAAGAAGGTAAGTCTTAATAACATAACAACAGACAGACAAAAAATTCCCCTATGCTATCATTCCACAACTAATGGACTTGCAAAACCTTACCTGCCCAGCGTTAACTCTCATATCAAAAAACATAACCCTAAAGATTAACCCCAACTACTTGAGCCAGAGAGAACCACAGCACAGATACATATGACTGACATCTGGTGGTCTGCTGGCTGCAGTTTCTTCTTCCAAAGGATAAGGGTTGTGCAGTGCCCAGGAGATGTGGCATCCTGCCCTAGCTCTCTCCACCTGGTGGATAATAGTGCTGACCACCCATTTTTTGCATTGCTGGCCTCACCATAACTCTGCTTTAATCCTTCCCACTGCCTCAGTATTTTAGATGATTTTGATCTGTTCTTTGTAAACTCTACCATGCATTTCCCCTGTGGTTATCCATTTCTACTGCACATCTGTCACACACTGGTTAATTACTTCACCTGCATTGTGGGTGTCTAGCTATTATAGCAGTACAGTTTATTTAACCCCTTTATACATATAATTTAAATGTTGTGTATCTGCATCTCTTGGTCTACTTATATTTCCCTGGGAATATCACCGGTGTCTCAGGAAAACTTATATTATCACCTAAAGGACTACACTGACCCTGCTAATTAGTTTATTATTAAGCTGCTTGTCAGTTTCATTCTTAAGCTTCACCTTATACCTGTTACACAGACTTCATACTTCTTGCAATTCTGTAACGCTGCTGACTCATAATGAATAAAAAATGAATAAAAGTAGGCAGTTGCTCAAGCTTGGTGATATAAACAGAGAAATAATGGATCAGCAAAATCATATAGGGACAGTTTCCAGAAATCAGCGTACCATAAAAGAAGTAGTAATTTTTCTTTTCACTTGGTTCCTCAAATAGTGCAGTATGGACCACGGATCTGAGAAGTTTGTTACTGCTGAAGATTCTCTTATGTATCAGCAAAGTCACTTTATTCCTAGGAATCCTGTTCTGCATTCAGAACCATTAAAAGTAATAATAATAATTAAAAATAATGTGGCTTTGTCTTTCATATAAGGTTTTAATTTCCTACTGTTTTGTCTACAAAGTAAGTATTAAGCAGCCAAGAGTAAAGTGAGGAATATACAATCATATGGCTAAGTCAACTAATCCACGTTAGCACTATTTCTAGAAGGGAAAAAAAAAAAAAAAAAAAAAAAAAAAAAAAAAAAAAAAAAAAAAAACCATAACCTGAAAGGCCTGCTGATTGGGTGAAAATTCTTATTATAGCCCTCATGTTGCTGGAATAGCTTCTTAGCATTACCTCTTTGAATTAGAAAAACATCCAGAAATGACATTGATCTTGGTAAAGCAACAGATATTCCTTAAAACTTCTCTCACCTTTCAAAATATATTTGCTATATTCTGCACATACACCTAGCGCTAACTGCAGTACTACATTTATATAGCCGGGTTTTGCATAGTATTAGATCTCCCCTTGTTCATAAAAGCACAGTGTTCATGGCAAATATTACTATAATTATTTTTTATTTCTTGTTGACAGTCCAAGCTAATTGTTTCCAGGTGTCAGCTGCAGATTTCATGTATTTTTCAGTATCAGATTAATTGTATTATTAAAACTTTTTTCACATTTGGTGAATACTGTTGTTTACCAGACAAAATAAGGACTGGAACACAAGGAATGTGGTGCCATTTCTTTCTCATTGCTTGAGAGCAGCCCTGAGAAGAAGGACTTCAGGGTGTTGATTGATGAGAAGCTCAAGAGCCAACAATGTGCACTTGTAACCCAGAAAGCCAACCATATCTTGGGCTGCATCAAAAGCAGTGTGGCTAGCAGGTCACAGTGTGGCCAGGAGGTGAATGTGAGCCTCTATTGTGCTTTTGTGAGACCCCACCCTGAGTGCTGTGCTCAGCTCTGGGGCTCCCAGCATAAGGGTATAGACCTGATATGGTGTGTCTAGAGGAGGGTCACAAACATGATCAGAGGAGCACCTCCCCTATGAAAACAGGGTGAAAGAGTTGGGGTTCTTCAGCCTGGAGAAGAGAAGGCTCCAAGGAGACCTTGTAATGGAGACCTTCCAGTACCTAAAGAGGGTCTACAGAAAAGCTGTGGAGGGACTCTTTGTCATGGAGATAGGACAAGGATTAATGGCTTTAAACTGAAAAAGGGTATATTTAGATTATATATTAGGAATAAATTCTTTACTCTGAGGGTGGCGAAGCACTGGAAAGGATGCCCAGAGAAGCTGCAGATGCCCTATCCCTCCAAGTGTTCAAGGTCAGGCTTTGAGCATCCTGATCTAGTGGAAGGTGTCCCTACCCATGGCCAGGGGGTTGGAGTTAGATATTTTTAAGGTCCTTTCCAATCCAAACCATTCTGCAATTCTGTGACCCAAGCTCATGCATCTTAAACAATCTATGGTGAAACACATGTGGTTTACATGAATTAGCTAGGTAGTGCTTAGATTCTTTATTCACATTTTCAATTTCAATGCAGAAGGTGTATCTCTTTTACTATTAGCATAGTAGTTAGAGCACATAATGTTTCCTCTATAGAAATATTTATTTTGTCTTAGACTAATTTTGGAAGACTTAATACCTAGACTATACAATTTTCTGTATTCCTCTCTTTAATATTTCTTTTGCTCTCAGTTAATGCAGTACTGAGTATTACAGCTGATAAATAATAACAACAACAAAAAATTACAATATATTTATTTCTATTATTTTTGTTATTCCAGTTACATAATTTCACTGGTATTAAAGTTCGTAACACTGCATATTAGGTCCAATGTTCCTATAGCTTACAGAAATTGATCCTTAATGGAATACCTAATCAATAATGAATGTTTTAAAATTCAGATTGTAGTAGGTAATGATTATATATAACTATTACCCAATAATGAAACACTGGAAGTTCTAAAAGACTTGAAAAACTTCAATAAAATATTGAAGAATCCCATCATCTAAGGTCAATCAATCACTGTAATATTTTAGATTGAAAATATTCATACGTAATTTCAATCAACAGATGCATTTGACAATATTAGATTCCATAACATACTTTCACTGCCCTCCTTGTACAAATTTACCTGCTAGTAATATTTGTAATACAAGTAACACTTGCTAATACCACAGCATAAAAAAATACTGGTACAAAAATGTCACACTAACGAAATCCCTTAATATCTTGTTTTCCCTGAGATTTTCCTCAGGAAACTAAAGATTCTTAATGTTGGAACAATTCACATTCTCCTCTGTTTTTCTTTAATGGCACCTGTCTTAGTGCCAATAAAATTATATTTCTGGATAAATAACCTATAAATAAATAAATAAATTTAAATTATTTTAATTAATTTTAATTATTTTAATTAATTTTAATTAATTTAATTATTATAAATAAATACAATATTATATATATATTGTATTATATATATATATAATTGATAAAATAACCTATATATGGAAAAAAGAGCCTATGGATAAAATAACCTATATTACTGGATCTGAGAGTGATCATCGTTTCTCCCAACCTTTCAATTACTCACAGTCTCCACATTAAAAATAAATGTTATAGTGAACAGACTAGATTTGATCCAAACTATTTTTTTTGATACCACTCTCTACCAGACTGTCTTTATAAAGCATGGCTAGAGCTATTCAATATTAGTGATAGGCAGGTTACAGCTGAATGAGTCAAAGTCTGGAAAATTTTAATGTTATTGAATATGGCATTATGTAGAAAGCATTCCTCAACAGCAAGTTTATGTAGTTAACACCATGAGTTTGAAATAACATTTTTCATTTAATTTTCAATGCTTAAGTCACTTGCATTCAAGGGTATGTCCTTATGTCGTTAAGACACCTACTGAGAAACAATCATGAAGAATTACATATCCAGCCACACTATTTCTGAATGGAGGGCAATTCAGTATTAACAGACTGTTATTGCACAGCTTCCAAAGGTCAAATCTATGAGGACACTATGCTAAAACAATTTTCACCGCCCATTTTGTCACTAAAACTGACATCATTGCCCAGTATGGTTCTAATCTTAGATACAGAGAGTGCATGGCATTCTTCGAAGTCTTTACAAGCATCAATATTTCAATGCTGTTATGTACATATGACAACAGAGATATAATTTTTTCAGAAAAGCTAGAACACTAATTTGCAGTGATTCTTATGATTCTGCACTTAAAATAAGACCAATCTATCTGTCTTCATGCTTTCAGGTCTGAGAATGCATGCTTTCAGGTTTAGGCAACAGCACCAAATTAGTTGATTAGATTATAAAATGAGATGATCGTGTGGTATTTTATTGTTTCTTTTTGCTTTTTATGATCTTAATGAGATCTTCAGATCAAAAGTTATCAGATTTTTCTGGAAAAAAAAAAAAAGACATGAAAAACATTAAACAGACATTTGCAGTCTTCATAGGATTTGGGGTATACAAGCAAGGCAGGGCATTGTTCAGGAAATTAATTTTATCTAACTAGAGGAAGCAAAATACTCCTAAATCACTGAGGAAATACAGAAGGTACAGGTGGTAGGTAACTACTTTGATTGCAGGGAGGACAGATCAGGTGATCAGCAAAGACCTTATAAATAGACTCTCAGGGTGTGTTTTTGGCACTAAAAGTTATTTTGACTGCTGTTAACTGTATTAACCAGAGTGTGGCCATAAACAGGTGGAAAACCATGTGAGCTACAGCATGGCTTCTCCAATTCTTGAATGACAGTACTTTCCAGACTGTTAGTTTTCTTACATTTTACAGTTTTACTGTAGTACAACCTAAACTTAGGGATACCAAATGGGGGGTTAGAGTGGATGACCCTGTTTCTTTGGAGCTATACAAAAGGGAGATGATGGTAAACTATGTAAAGTCAGATGTTTGCCCAAAAGATTTTATTTTTCTCTTGAAGTCATTACCTATGGTATATTGTTGTTACAGGAAAATTTGCTGATACTATGAAAAACATAATCATTTCATTTTTGTTGACCTCACAGAATTCTGGGAAAACAAGGAAACACAGATTTTCATCTCTCCAATAAAAAGAAAGCTAAGAATGATTTTTAGAACTAGGATTGAAAAAAAAAAAAAAAAAAAAAAAAAAAAAAGCTGATCAAAACCAAATAAAAACAAGGTTTGTTGTTTTTGTAAAGGTATAATGATCATGTGAATTACATCATTATCATAGATGAGAATACAATTCAAAAAAAAAATACATTTGAAAGAAATTGAAAATATAAATTGAGCCTGAACAGTGTCATAAATGAAGTGCTAGCATCAGAAGAATGCTAGATCACTGTCTGTTAAAAAGCTTGAGACTCCTTTAATGAGAGTATTCTCAGCACTGAGAGTACTGAGGTTGAGTGGGGAAAAAATGAGCAGTGACTTTGTATAGCGTTCTAAAATGTAGCAACCACTGTGCACTGTGCACTTCTGAAGGAAAAATATTTATTTGCACTCAGAGAGAAGAGCTAGTGTTTTTCTTCTCTAAAGAAATTCAGCAAAAGCAAATCAATGGTGAGCAAGGCTAATAGGATATATTGAGATTAACTAAAATGCAGTCACAGGCTGAAAAGGCTAAAAAGCTACTTTGCATACCCCCTTGTGTATACAATTTCAGTTACATAGAAAAACAAATTAATATTCATATATTAGATTCAAACACACTAAATATTCAGAGACATTTCTCATTTCTTTTTACATTTTTTGACTATTAACAAGAGAAAAAAAAAAATAAAGAAAATGTACATGATCCTATAAATTATTCCATGTGAAATAATAGAAGAATTACAAATAGCCTCCGCCAGGTAGATCTGATAACAGGTACAAATTATTTATAAAAGAAACCTCTTCTTAGACACCAAAATGTTCATGAATTTGCATCTGTTCACTATTTAATATTGTTTTAAAATATTTTTCTGCTGTGTTTGAACCCAGAACTTAATGTCACAAGTGTGGCTAATTCCTGTATTTGTTTTCTCTGCAAGGTGAAATACTGGCTGTTGTCTTACATGTGACAGAAGGTAGCAGATAGAGGGAAGTTAACTCTCTGTACTCAGTGTGGGTGAGGCTGCACCCAAAATAATGCATCCAGTTTGGGACCCCTCCATCCTGGCACAGAGAGGTCTTGAAATACAGCAAAAAGGTCCAGCAGAGGAATACTAAAATGGTTGTTGGTTAGAAAGAGATTGAAGAAGTTGGACTTGGGATATAACAAAAACTTTGTAGCTTCCAAAACAAGTGTTTTCAAGCCTACAATTTTAGCCCTAAGAATTGTTCTGTGCCATGTTTGTAGTAAAGTGTCACTTGAGGAAATCAACAGCAGAAGTTTCTGAAAGATACTCCAAGGCAAGACTCTCAACATTTTTCTTTTTCGATAATTTTCTTACAATCTTTTAAGCTGCCTTTAAGCTAAAGATAATCTGCAGGTAATAGGAAAAACTGTGCACCAGGACTTGACAGGTGGAGTGAGCTCTTGATGGTAATAAGTCAGAAGGCAGACAAACATATAAACTGCAAGTTTAATGAAAACTGACCACACAATCACCCCCTCTGTCTATTCGCGATAGGGATCCAAGAAACTGTGAAGAGAGCACCTTCTTCCACTTCAGGATTCCATCAGCTATGGAGCTCCTTCTTTCAATACCATGTTTTTACAGAACATTGGAATTAATTATGACATAAAGAAACTATATCTTATGAGATATAATATCTTATAATATCTTATTATCTCATTTAAATTACCTGATACCAACACTAGACTACAGAAACTATTTGCTCTGTGCTGCTTGTGGTTTTTGATATTTTATGATGCTAATAGTGTTTCTTTCATGGTCACTATTTACATTATTTTAAAAATGTCTTTCAAACACACAAGTCATTCATTTAGTTGTGCATTTCACTGGGGAAAAAAAATAATAATTTATAATGGAGAACAGTACTCTTCTAATTTGTTTTAGCAGAAGCAAGAAGCAAGATCATTTCAGCCACCACTGTCTGAACCCCGCTGAAGTATAGTTTCAATTTCCCTTCTCAGCCATGGATAAAACAAAGTTGACAACACATATTTTTCTCTGTCAAAGTATTTCACCTACTTTTCAGTGTACAGACAGCTTAAGAGCCATAACTTAGGCCAAGATTACAGCAACATTCTTCTTGTTATCTTAATATTTGAAAGGTACACATACAAGATCCTTAACAGGAGTTTACTAGCTTAAAAACATGTCATAGATAGAAAGGGATTTCCCAAATGATAGTGTCAAATGGGGGGGGGGGGGGGGGGGGATAGTTGATTATCATATGTGAATGGAGCAAGCAGGGAGAACATTGCTTGCTATATCTCATCAGACACATAATGTACAGCTATTTCAGGAGTCAGTCAAATACATTACACAGAGAGTTTTATCTGGCTGAAATGCAGTTGGAAATCTTATTTTTCTGTCTTGGCTGATCCTATTTTAACTCTTAGAATATGGCCAAAGCAGACACAGAAGGTTTATGCTAAGACTTCCCTTGTACAAAATGAATCACTATCTTATGTGGTGTCTCCCAGGTGTATTTTTTCCATGAATTATGTAAAGAAATTCTTAGTAATATATGAAAAAAAAAAAATACATTAAGTTGTTCTGATCCCCAGATTTGAAGTTGATTGTAGTACAGTTGTCTTTCAAATCATTACTGTTCAGTATGAAATAGAAAGACTACCCACAAAACAAACAACTATACCTACACAACTGTTGGAAAATGAGCTCGAGTCAGGCCCAGACAAAGCAGTTTTAGAAAACTAATATAAAGGTGAAAAAGCATTATTATTTACCAGTCACAAGAAAAAATTACATTATTCCTGCTAAATTAAACATGTAAATGGGCAAGATGCCTTCCAGGACAAGAAAGGTTCTTGCAATTTTTTTGTCAACAACACAATGGCTACTTGTGCAGAAATAGAACTGACAGCAAAATCTATTATATCCAGAGTGAAGAACTGCACACCTTCACAATGAGCAGGGGTCATAGAAAGGATTCTTTGTCTCTGGCCTGAATGTGCATTTAGCCACAACACCAAAATTGACACTGCAGGCAGTTCAGAACTGCAACAACTCTTAATGTATGAAGATCTCACCTTTGGCTATGTTTCTGCCTGCTTATACTTGTCCTTTCCACAACAGCAGCATGGAAGTACCCCCAGTGCTTCAAGAGACCTTACAAAAACATTTAAATAGTCAGCACATGGGACATGATGCATGACTGGAAATTGTAGATCTGTGGTGACACAGGAAGGTATAATGTATTTTAGCAAAATTGCAGCATAATGCTATCTGAGTTCATAATTTCCCTGCATAAATACAATGGGCTTATGTGGCAGGGTTTTGGTATCAGGGGACTGCAGGGGTGGCCTCTGTAAGCAGAGCCCAGTAGCTGCCCCATGTAAAAGCAGAGCCAGCTACAACTGCTCCAAAAGGGTCCCATGACTGGCCAGAGCCAAGCCAGGGAGCGACGTTGGGTGTGCCTCTGGGAGAGCAGAGTTAAGGAAGGGAAAGAACTGCTGGGCAACAGCAGCTGGGAGAGAGGGGTGAGAGCCAGCCCTGCAGCCCCCAAGGCCAGTGCAGCAGGAGGGCAGGAAGTGCACCAGGCATGCACAGCCAGTGGAAAGGCCCCTGGTGGAGAAGGCTGTCCCTCGGCAGCCCATGGGTCCCATGGCAGGGCAGATCTCCACACTGCAGCCCGTGGAGGAGCCCACAGTGGAGCAGATGGATGTGGCTGCAGATAGAGGAGGCTGCGGCCCATGGAGAGCCCCCGCAGGAGCAGGCCCTGGGCCAGAGCTGCAGCCCGTGGAGAGGAGCCCACGCAGGAGCAGGGGGTCTGGGGGGAGCTGCCGCCCACCCGTGGGGGACCCGTGCTGGAGCAGTTTGCTCCTGGGGGATGGATGGATGGACCCCGTGGGACGGAGCCGTGTGGGAGCGGTTCCTGAAGAGCTGCTGCATGCAGGAAGCCCACACAGGATCAGTTCAGAAAGGATGGCATCCTGAGGGAAGGACCCTACAGGGAGCAGGGGCAGAGAGTAACCATGGAGGAGTGACGGAGACAAAGTGCCATGGCCTGACCACAGCCCCCATTCCCCATTTCCCTGCACCATTTGGAGGGGAGGTCAAAATGGGTGGATGGGGGGGGGGCGGGGGGAAGGATTTTTACTTCCAGTTTCTCACTACTCTAGTCTGTTAGTAAAAGGCAATAAATTACACTAATCTCCCTGCACAGTCTGTTTTGCCAATGATGTTAACTGGTGAATGCTCTCCCTGTCCTTATCTCAACCCTTGAGCCATTTCCATCATATTTTCTCCCTCCTCTTTCTTTGAGTGAGGGGAAGTGAGGCAGCGGTTGTGGTGGAGTTACATACCTTATAGGTTATATATCTTATATATACCTCTCTCTCTCTCTCTCTATATATATATATATACACCTCTATCTCTCTATATATATACACCTTACAAGGTTATATACCTTACTCTTATTTTTTACAATAACTCTTTTAGGGACTTGTAACATTGCAAATATATTTCAGTGCTGCAAGATTTCATTACATTCTTCTTATTTCTTTACAGGTGATCACATTTTCACTCAGAAAGAATGTTAAAAATCAGGTTTGAAGTTCCACATTTTTCAATTAAAATCTTTTAAGTCTAAACAAATGGAAATCAACTATGATTGGTATAATAATTGATATGATAAGCACTAATCAATTCTGTGGTTTAGCAGAAAAACCACAGGGGATGTATATTTATGTATATTCACATAAAGTACTGACAGCCAAGCATCCAATCCACAATAGTGATATGTTCATCTTCAGAATGCCAACCCTCTCTAAATTGGCATGGATGGCTATTACAAGTGCATTGAATTTGGATGATATTTTCCTCATGAGTCTGAGGAAAAGGCAGATAGGAACACTTAGCTGCACCTTCAGGCATTTCCTGCAGAGGAATGGAAATACAGACTGGAATACATGGAATATAACTTCACAGAAGGTGAAAACATAGAGGCTGGTAAAATGAGGCCCATCTATTAGAAATAGTAAGCACATTTAGTAAACCTCTACAAACATTTCCAGAGGTATTGCTTCTTTATTCATTTTTAGTTAACAATTTCACCTTTATCAGCGCAACATAATATGTTTTTCTTTTCTCAGACTACAGTCATCATGTTTATTCTTATTAATATACAAGTTATATATACCTATTTACATCATTAACAGTCATTTCAGGTGAATAAAGTTCCTTGGCTTTCAGCCTTACATACATAGTGTACCTCAAGCATGTATTTATTGTCCATTAATGTACAATCATCATCTGTTAAGACTTTATTATTTTACACACTGCAAATCTGCTGGAATGTTCTTTTGCAATATTAATCAAAAAAAAAAAAAAAAAGAAAAACAGATAGGGGAAAGAACACTGCTGAATCTCTGTTAGGGGCTAAATATCTAAAATTGAATTTCATGATGAATTGAAAATGTGTGTACTGAAGAATATTTGCAGTGGTTTATAATCTTCATTTGAGTTTGGTACTGCCATGAAACAGAGGAAACAATACTAAAGTATACAACAGAAAAAAATAATTTCTGATTTGTTTCTTTACACAAAGTTCCCTACATTCTCCTTCTTCCTCCCTGACACTTCACAATCCTTTACACAGAAACACAGGTCAAACAGAGAGGTGGACTCAACTACTATGCTGCAGATAAAGGCCAGCCTTCAGGGCAGCAAAGCAGAGCAGTGAAAATGTTGCAACTCATCTCATATTTCTTTTCCAGACACAGTGTCAGAGTACATGCAATCTTGAGCAACTTTCAGTTTGTACCTGATTCATATTTTGTAGATTGTCTCCACAGAAGTTAGAGATAATTAGCTTTTTAAAAATATCAGAAAGTTTATGTTCCAAAGGCCAAAGTACAGCCATTGGCAGTATCAGGTCCCTGAGCCACAAAAGGTCAAATTATTTCACCCCCTGCTTTATCTGTCTATGATATTATGAGATTATATGCAAAACATGTTCTGCCAGTAACCAAGAAAATCTTACATTAAGAGGCTTTTGCCCCTCATTCCATGTTTAGGAAAGTTTATTTTTAATTATCTGTATCTTGTTGTAGCATACCTGAGTTATTTTTGCCAACCGCTTGCTTTCCTTTTACAACGTGGATCACCACAATTAATTTTTCTATTAGGAAATTATCCTTCTAAATCATTTGATACCATAATATTACTCTGCTCAATGCTCTTGATCAGAATAACATTGATCTAATTATCTTGAGCAGTTTTCAGAACAATAAAAATGGTGAAACCAGAGGATATTAACTTCATACAGAGCTGTCATGATTATTAGTGTGACGGTAGGTGTGAAGCAGACTTGCAGAGACCTACTCAGCTGGTATTCCAGATGGGTAATTTTGAGGTTGCTTGCAATTTGAAAAAATACCATGATTGTTCATTGCTCTCATTTCCTTGTCCGAAATAAACTAAAATTTCAATAAAATTTTGGGTTAGGGACTGCAAACAAATTCTGAAACTATTGATTGTAGTATTCTAACTGTACTTCCTTGATGAGTAAATACACATATTAGTCCATTGCCCCACCCAACAATGACAAACAAGTCACACTTCATCAAAAAAGTTGATCAGAAAAAAGTCCTTTACAGCCTCACATTAATCTTGCAATATACAGAGAACTCCCCTGTTGCAGAAAGGCTTCCAGTTGGCTAAAAGATCATTGGACCCTGGCCCAGCTCCACCATCCACATAGTTCTACATTCTCTGTCTTATCACAGGAATGTATAGCAAAACCCAGAGAAAGGTGGAACAGTTCAGGTAGATTCATTAATGTTACAAGTGAGAATGAATGAAGCCGGCACTTAGGACCAAGTCAGAAGAGCTGAAGTCACAAGGCAGCTTTTTAATTCAGTACACATAGATTTTACTTGGTCAGACATTCACAAAATATATAGTAACCTTTAAAACAAATTACTCAATTTAAGTACTGCAGCCAGCAACATGACTCACACCAAATCCCCATGTTCCCAGCCAGCCGCAGGAAAGGACCTAGATATGCTCCAATTCTGGAGGAATATGTAGCATCCTGCTGTCCATCGTGCCGTACCCACCCAGATTACACAGCACAGATATACTGATGGCCTGGGGAAGTGTGAGCTTCCTGAGACAGTGCCATGAGAACTTGGAGGAAAACAGATGATGTGCTGGTAGTAGGAGATTGCTTGTCTCCAGAAGGACTGTGGTTGGAACATGCCTCTGCACACAAGGCACAACAAAGTACAGTGGGGACACCATGGGAGGGAATCTGGGACAGCCATGTTTTCTCAATGCTTAAAATCTCCCAAGAAGAAAGACAGACGGTGATAACATGTACCTACTACACGTGAGTGCAAATAAAAGTTGATTGCTATCAAGATAAAACCACATCATGCTGGTTTTCCATCACCAGCTTATTGAACAATACTAGACTTTCCCTTATAAAGCTCAAGAAGGAGCCTTTCCCGTATTCATTATCAGTGTCAAAACAAAGGAGGAGAATGAGTATTTTATCATTTGTTTGAAGTATAGCCCAGAATGAAACTGTTGCCTGATTCTGAACATATACCTTGCAGAACATGAGTAACCCCACTGAGATTAGAATGAAATCAGCTGTTTCCTAAAAGAATGAAGTTAGTGGAAAATATAACACATTTTCACAACTTTTTTTTTTTTTTTGGTGTGTGTTTTTCATAGATTTAACCAGACATTGCTGAGCCTGCAGGGTAAATCAATCAATCAAACAAAATAACAAAATCCTTCTTCTGCATATGGGTGATGTTAGTGATTATAGCTGACTCGTGCAGAGCTTTGTATAGGTGCAGTTCCACAGAAATTTAATGTTATCTGGCAGAAAGATGGAGCTCCCCCTTCAGTTAAATGTGGAGGTTTCCCATGTGGCAGTGTGACAGCCCTTATTTGTACTTTCTTGCACTAAGCCTGGATGTGGTTAGTCTTTAAAAAAAAAAAAAAAAAAAAAAAAAAAAAAAAAGTACTATCCTAGTAACTTGGAACTATCTCTGTTGTCATTTATCTCTGTTTAGGACAGGGACAACCCTAATAAAGATAGTAGGTTTTGTTCTGACATGTGAAGGAAGCATTATGTACAGCAGCTGAGAAGGTCATCTGTTAAACAGTCCCAATCAGTTCAACTTGAGTAAGAGATGTTTTGAATCAGACAAGGTTACCTGTATATACCTTATCAATAAAAACTGTTAAAATAATTTCCATGCATATTTTGTGGTGTAGCAATGTAGATAAAAGCATGACATAACTGTATTGAGTATGCTGTATCAGTTCACACTTTACTCTTCATGCCAGCCAAGGACCAGATTACTTTGAAAACAGTCATTAATATGAACTCATATATAATTACAGTGCTTGCTGTGAAAGGATGAAGAGCTGGAGCTGAAACACCTTTCCTGGTTTACCCAGTAATAGCTCTTTGCATTATAATATTTTAAGAGCTAGAAGAGTGGGGAAAAAAATGTATAATGTTTTGCTTCAGAGAGCTCTTCAACTCATTTTCTTGCTGCCTGCATATGACAAAGTGCCCAGCTGGCAACTTTGCTTCTGATTTATAGGAAAGGTCAGTTAATCCCAAGTAGGCATTTTGCTAAATATCAAGATATCTCCCCATGTGTTTTCTCTGTCTAGCTCAGAGGAAGTTGGAAGCTGAAGCATTAGCAAGGCTTACAGAATAAGGTGGAGTGATACCATCTTTAATCACTATCACTCAAAGTCATTTTGCTTTCCAATATTGAATAGTTTATGGATCATAATTAAGATTATAAATTTACAGGGATTCTCCATTTGTCACAATACTTCTCTATAGTCAGACTTATAGGACAAATATCCCATTTTCCTCTAGTGCCTGACTGCTATGCTGCCAGGCACAAAATGCAGGGCAGTGAAAGCATACTGAAAATAACATGCCAGTCCTTTCCAGCACTTTGCAGTTCCTCAGAGGTCACCATGAGGCTTGCACCAAAGCCAACCCCTCTTAGAAAATGTGCTTAACTTCAATGACTGTTTGTTTTCTAAATGTAAACACTATAAACAGTTTTCTTCACGGGAAAAAAAAAAAAAAAAAAAAAAAAAAGACCAATAAAAAGCACCATAAAGTCACTATATGAGGTGCATAAAGCAAGTGAGGAAACTTAATGAAGTTAATACTTTGATAAACCTGTGTGTTTATCCAATGACACAAAATAAATGGAACAGAAGTATTGACATCAACATTTGTTTAAGTAAAGGCACATTAACAAGAATTCAAAGTATAAATAAAAGCAGATAAAAGCTTGGCAATAGCCCTGAAGAAAATTGCTGAAATGTCCAGAAGCAACATACCATAACCCTTTCTATATTAAAATAGTATATCACACCTGCCAAGAGGCTGAGAGAAAAGAAAAAGTCATAGCAGATGATTTTTCAGTTTTATTTTTTGTTTTTGTTTTTACAGTTATCTGAGGCATGTAGGCCACAGTTCATGCAAGCATCTGCAACCTGAAATATATACCAGAGAAAAGTAGGTGAATCATACACTTATTAAAGAAGAAAACTCTGTTTTTCCTCTCAGTCACGTACACAGCATTCTGACTCCAGTGTAGATGGCAAGTAACTCTAAGCATAGACATAGACACAAGAATATTGTGTTTAGTAGCCAACACCTTGCCAAGCAGGACATCTAACATTAATTTTTCCATTGCATAGCCTATAAGCTTTGCTAGGGCCACAAAAACATCAGCATTACAGCATGTAAGGAGAACTTCAGTCGGCCATCAGAGCAATGATGATCCTTTTTAAAGGTCTCATCTAAAGCGCCCTGCACTATATTTCATTCTAATCCTTCATTCTTTTGAAGTAAGCTGAGCTGAACTCACTAAAATGTCAATGTGAAGTCCAAAAAGGGCAGGCATATTTTTGAACAAAGAGCACAAAAAAAGTCTAGGGAATGTATAAACCTTTATTTGAATCCCATCTGTGTTTTCTTATAAAATTGTTGACAAAAGTAAATAAATAAATAAATAAATAAATAAAATAGGGAGCTATCTCAGCACTTTATTGACAATGCAGCTAGAGTAGCAGGGGAGGAAAAATAAATAAATAAATAAATAAATAAATAAATAGATAGATAAATAAATAAAGTACAGCCAAAGCTTGTGTTCCAGGCAGTCACTGGGAATATTGCATAAAACACTTAGTTGTCAACTTTCACAGCACATGTGAGATCAAAGGCACTGACTGTTTCAAGACAGAGCTTCAAAAATACAAAACTCTGCTGTGGCAGAAAATGATCACTGCACAGTGCTTAGTCCTTCCTCAGAGAAAGAGATTTGAGGATGAACTCCATAAATGTAATCTTGTCTGTGTCTGGAAAGGTCCATCAGAGAGACTTTTCTTGGTGCGAAGGTATAGGAATTACCTCAATAGCTCTGCTGTATTTTCTCCTAGTTAGTTGGACACAATACAGGGCACAGGAAGAATTAATTTCTTCACTGTCTGATGGTGCTGCAACACCTCTGGGAGGCCCAACCAAGCAAGCTGAAGCTGCTCTCATCTGTCTGCAACTTCCATTAATGCCATCTCATCCAGAGCAGGATCAAGATGTTATTTCACACTGTTGTTTTTACTTACTTTTGTTAAAAGGCAAACCTGTCTTTATCACCTCAACGCAGAGCATATTTAATAACAGAAGAGTGGGTCTAAAGGTTCTTCCTTTTCAGTGCTGATTAAAATCCTTTTGTCTTTTCCTGAACCCTAAGTACAAAGACATACTATACTACTCAGCCAAGAATATTTTCTTCTCCTTATGCAAAGGGGTGCTTTGCAGAAAGGAAATCTTTTCAATAGATGTGACAGATGGGCAAACACGAGTTTCTATTGTACAATTACAGCAAAAATATCTAGAGATAATATAAATATTATCAAAAATATTTAGAGAATTTTTTAACAGGCAACAAAAACATTACTTTACTTAAAAACTATTTCTCTTTTGCCTCACACAAATTAATGATGGACTTTGGCAGTCTTTTGACCATAGCAACTATGTCTATAGCAATGTACCTAGGCTATCATTTCTAAACTTTTCATTCTCTAGTCTCTGGAGCCGACAACCAATTCAGTAGCAGCTCATGATGACAATTTTCTACTTTGAAATCTATAGACATAAGATTATCATGTCATGTATTTGAAGGATAAATGTCATATGTCTTCCAGTGTAGTTATGAGACCTGGTAATGTTGCATTTTAGAGGGCTTGAAGGTTTCCAAGCTTTTTGGGCATCAACTCTTCAAGTTAATTCAAGCCAGCTAGCTGTAAATTTGCCACGTTACTTTTAATATTATCTAGAAGATCAAAGTAAAAAGATAACAGTTAGTTCAAAGTACGTCTGAGGACTTACTTTGGAACAGGACTTACCCATGGAATATTTGAACAAGATTAAGAAATTTCAGCACAAAACTATTTTCAGACTTTAAAAGCACTTTTTAAAAGTGCTTTTCAGAGCACTTTTAGAAAGTTTGGGAAACTGTTTTACCAATCTCTGTTTTATACAGCTGAAGAAATCAACAGGAGGTTCAGAAGAGCATTCTAAGACATGCTTTGCCTCTCCTGAAATTGCTCTCAATTCTTAGATACTCAATAAGTATCCAAGAAAAAATGGGTCAGGAGTTCATCACCTAAGATAACTGAGTATCTGACAAAAAGCCTTACTGTTTAATAAAATGATAATTGTTGCCTGAAATATATGAACAAAACAAAAATGTGAAAATGATCATTGCTGCACCGTTTTCCAGCAGTTAGAACAAACATTTGCTTCATAGTTCCCTTGTTTCCATGCACACTACACATTCCGCTCACATTAACAACAAAACTCTCAGTGCTTTTCTGTCTCAGCAAAATAAAACCACAAGAGTACAAGACAGATGAGACAAGTTGTACTCCAAAGGTTTTGTAAAACCTATGTTTGAACTAGAAAACAAAAATTGACATGACATTTCAGGGATTTAACCAACATAAATCCCAAGGCAGCAGTTTAAGGCAGTGTGTTAATTTGGTTGGCAACTTTAAAAACAGTTAAACTGTAATAGACATTAAATTAAAGAAAATGCCGTTGAAATGGAAGAGCGTAATGGGTCTAAAAGATTCATTATTCTTTGGGGAAAAAGGTGTCCCTACCCCACCCCCAGCTCCCATGTAACATTAAAATCCTTCAATTCAAAGACATAGTGATAGTGCAGCTACATTGCCCTTTTCTCTTGTACTTCAATAGATGAAAAGTAATGATGAGAGGACTTGTTGGGTCCTGATTTGTGAGGTCTGTTTTTTGACATCTTGTGTCCTGTATAAATAGGATAATAATCCATTTTCATTTTAAAATGCAGATTTAAAAGTCTGTGTGTTGCTGATGATATGAGTGAAAACTGAGTTGTGGTTTTTCACGCTAGCTGAACACTCCACAGGGGCTATCAGAAATACCAGATCATTAAAGGTGAAATTAATTAATGCAATTTCTGTAAAAGCTGTTGGTTTCTCATGGCCCATCTGCCCAACCTCCCAGTTTTCATCTGCATCCATTACACACACACACACACGCACACCCTAAAGGGCATTCTAAAGAAAATGCAGATATCCGTAAAAATCTTCATATTTATTTTAGTTATAAGTATTATATATATTTGTATACATACATATATATATGCATGTATATATAATGTGGGGTCATCTAGTATCAGTGTACTCACAAATTCTACCAAAAACTTTCTTGAGACACAAAATATTTTGCACCTACCTTTCTAAAAAACATTACTGATCAAAAAAGCACAAGCAAGAAAAATATATTTTAAAACTTCCAGTGTTATACCATGTTAACAACAGACAGATTTGGAAGCCAGAGAGTTATGCCCTAGTGTCTCTCCTGGGACCTGGGTAAGCAATAAAGTACGCCTATGGATCTCTACCAAGTCAGGTAGTCACATAATAAACATGGTTTCGTTAGCATAAGTACGGTGGTATTATATTCTTTGGCATAGACTCCTGAGAATGAGATAGATCATAGTATCTATAAATCATCATTCCCAATGTTGAATGTAATACCCAAGAGCACCACCTTCCAGAGATGATGCTTCAGGGAATGATAGTAAGAAACATAATAGGTAGCTAAATCAAAGGATGTCTCAGCAACATACCTGCTGTCTTCAAGAATGAGTTGTACTTTTGTTTGGGGAATTATCCAAGTATATTTTGTGAGCTCAGCCAGCTTTGTGAAAATTCATTTTAGGGAAAGATGAAGGATTATTTGTCTATCCGCAACTAAATGAAGTTCTTCACGTTGCTGTAAAGCCAGCCTAGCACATAATTTAAGTTCAATATAAATATACCACTTGATGACATTGCAGGGAGATGGAGGAAATGAAATTGTAAGAAATATTAACTCTATGTTTATACACATTTTTTCCACTCGCCTCTAGACAAAGATATCCTTTCCGGTCTGCAGCAAAGAGCCTTCAGCTGAGACACTCACATTTCCTGGAACCTGATGGCTATTTCTGCTGCCTATGCAGGTACACAATTATATGCTGACATTTATACATCTGCACAGAACCTGGTGGCTACAATACCCCCATTATGAACAAGTGAGTATCTGCTCACTAGATCTGGTTCTTAAATAAAACTACAGAATATTCACATCATCTGTGGATGAACAGTTTCCCTCACTGTCTCCCAAGGTTTTCATTTAGAGTGAGGAGAAAGAAGATGAACAAACAAATTACACTTTGAAGGCTGATCCTGCTCTCTTAACAGCAAAGGACTGCTGAAAATTGCATGAGAGCATGAGTGGGATGGGCACACATTCTCATGAAATTCAGGTTGCTGAAGCAAGTTTCTCAAAATTCAGTTTCTTTAGGGGTCATAGGGTGGGGTAGTCCTTTTCCTATCTGGAAACAGAACTTAATGGAAATATACAAAAAGAAATAACTGGAATGCAAAAAACACTGCAGGCCTTTTCCTGCTTCCTCCTCAATGTCAGAGCCCAACACATTCCTCCAGTTCACGTCTTCCATATTAAGTATGCTACAAAGAATCCTTCTGGGCACAGCATACATTTTCAGCATCCAGCCACCAGACAGGCAAAGTGTACCCAGAGGCTTAAGGGTACAACTGTACTCAGAACAAAAAAGAGAGGAATGCATCTGCGGGGAATCATATCCTTTTATCTCCACTAAAAATAAAGAAGAGTATAGTGTGAAGCGATACTCTTCCAGCAGTGAGTGAATACTTCTGTTAACCATTGTATTAGATCAACTACAAGAACAGAAATTTTAGTACACAAATTTCCATGTTCTATTCTTGGCACTCACTGATCAGCATTGTCTGCTGCTAAATGACTATTGTCATTGTTGTCAGTGGAAAAATGTGACTTAGTTTACTTGGCATTTCCAATTTCAACACCTACTTCCACTTTGTAGGATCAGATTCTTGACATTCAACTTGTGGATTGCTGATCATATCCAGTGAGCTGCCTTTTGAGTCACACAACCCTCAGCAACTTCATAGAAAGATCAATGACAAAAAGATTAAAACACAGTAAGATGAATTATCATTATGAAAAGTCGGTAAAAGAACTGCAGATGAAAAAAAGCATAGTCACAGACAAAGATCTCCTGGTACCCAACACCAGAGTGGTTATCTATTAGCCAGAAAATTCGTAAATCACCAATGACTTACACTCTGATTCATATAAATGCCAATTTTACTGTGGTGCTACCTTACGTATAAATGCCACTTCTCATCCTGACAGAAGTAAAATTGACCCACTGAGGAAACCACGTGTGCCATGACCCTGGGGAGCCTGTCCCAGTGCTCGACCACCCTCTTAATGAAGAATTTTTTCCTGATATCCAGTTTGAACCTCCCTTGTTGCAGCTTCAAGACATTCCATCAGATCTTATCTCTGGTCACCAGAAAGAAGAAATCAGTGCCTGCCTCTCTGCTCCCCTCATGAGGAAGTTGTAGGCAGTTATGAGGTCTCCCTTCACTCTCTTCTTCTCCAGGCTGAACAATCCAAGTGACTTCAGCCACTCCTCATCCATCTTTCCCTCTAGACCTTTCATCTTCTTTGTTGCCCTCATCTGGACGTTTTGCAGATTTGTGGCAGGGCTAAATGTATGTTAAATGTACTTTGATTAGATTTAGCCTGATATTACATTCTTCAGTACTATGAAAATATTAAATACCTTCAGGGTTAAACAGCTAGAAATACTTACATGCCTTCGTCAGATGAGGAATTACTTACAATGAGTAAAACTTATAAAGTTTCCTTAAAGATTGGAGAGCTTAAATTGCATATTCAAAGTTATTTTTCAAAAGTATCCTATGTAATATTCATGTTTTTTTGGAACTTACTAAAATTCACTTTTGCAAAAACCAGGAATTAGCACAAGTAAGGCACTTTATAAATCACACACAGTATAAATTAACTTATACCCAGTGATTTCAGTCTTAAAAATTAAAATAAAATAATAAAATAAAATAAATAAAATAAATAAAATAAAATAAAATAAAATAAAATAAAATAAAATAAAATAAAATAAAATAAAATAAAATAAAATAAAATATAAATAAAATAAAAGTTTAGCCCAGAGAAGAGGAAGTTCAGGAGTGACCTTATCACTCTCTACAGGTATCTCAAAGAGGCTGTATAGAGGTGGGTACTGGACTGTTCTCCCACGTGCCAAGTGATAGGACAAGGGGGAATGGGCTAAAGTTACATCAGGGAAGGTTTAGGCTGGATATTAGGAAAAACTTCTTTACCAAAAGGCATTGGAATAGGTTACCCAGGAAAGTGGTTGAGTCACCATCCCTGTAGGTACTTAAAAGATGTTTGGATATAGAGCTTAGTGATATGTTTTAGTGGGGGACTTCTTAGTTAGGTCAGAGGTTGGAGAAGGTGATCTTAGAGATCTCTTCTAACCTAGATGATTCCGTGATTCTGTGAAAATACAATAAAATAAGCAGTTATTCAGAGCAGTAGTGAGACCACAGAAATACTTGCATAAATAAATATTTGTAGAGACTAATACCAATAATCACCAAACAGACTCATAATGGTGGCCAAAATATAATTGCTTATTTACTAGAGGAATAATAAGACCAAAAAAAAAAAAAACAAAAAAAAAAAGAGAGAGAGAGAAATAGATCCTATAAATCTATAAATATAAAATATTTCCTTGGGTACACTTGTAGAGTGAACCAATATTGCACTATTACTCGCAGGTAATTCACAATTACTCACAGAGTGAACCAATATGTCTCTAATATTTTAAGGTAAGGTAACACTTTACAACTTGTCTGGTGAGTTTTGCCTTTTTTCCTTTAGAAAGTCTTAACTCACCATTTTCTCCAAACATCTGTTTTTCAAAAATATTCATTGAAATGTTTAGCATAATTTGTTTTCCCTGTGGTTGGTTGCCTATTCAAAATCTGAACTTCAGGCTATGATCTGACTTTTCTCCAGCTAGAACATTAAATGTTACAGATTTTGATCCCTAGCTGAATCAATGAACTACTGTAACTTCAATTTTTATTATTTTTTTTAGGTAGGTTGTTTACTGATCTAAATTTTACAATATGCAGTAAGCCTAAGCTCCACTGATACTGACGCCTTTTTTTTTGCAAGCTCATGGGAATACTTACAGAAAACTGGCATAAAAGGAATACAAGTGATGACATTCAGTAATGAATGTTCATTAAAGGAACCTATACTGAACAACATTTTGAGTGCACACATCCAGCATGCTGAAATTTAAAAGAATGTTGAATTCAATTCTTTTCTTAGAGCTCTCTCACTCTATTTGTGTGAAGTGACACAGCCCTAACATTACAAAATCTTGTGGTGGTTTATATCACCCCAGTTAAACAAGCAGAACTTAGACTTTTCAAACAGAAGAATAATTTTATTTTATGGACTGTTTCATGTCATCTATGTATCTCAGTTATTCTTAGCTGGAAACTACAGAGGATTTCTGGCTGTCAGCCAGCACCACTATGAATGACTATCCTAGACTAAAACATCTGCTCATAGGCATGTCATTCAAATTATGTGCAACTTGTATAAGTTATATACAAGTAACTAACAAAACAAAGTCCAAAATGATGCCCTAATGACACCCCACCCCACCATCATTGCATAACTGAAGTGGGGAAAAAAAAAGGATGCTTCAGATGCTTCCACTGGCAGATTTCAATGGAAGGGAGCATTCCTGTTTCCTTGAAAAACATGTTTACAGTAGTTGTCATATGTGAAGTCCTGGAAGGTGGCAGAAGTACAGTACCATAATGAAATGTTTGGTTTTCCCAAAGCACTAAGCCAACTGCAGCACAGTAAGTAGAACTAACTACTTCAGGAAGACTTTTTGTACTCCTGAAAGATTATGTACATACACATGTTTAAATACAGATGTGTAAGCATGTGTTTGCAAACAACTTCAAAGGAAGCAAAAACATTGGTGGAGAAATTTAACTGATAAATTGTTTATATTGTTTATATAGCTTAAAATATTTTCACACCAAAAAACAATACATTTGGAATACTTTATTTTTATTTATAGAGAAACTAAATAATCTGGATACTTGGAGATTAAGCCAAGAGCATCAAGCAAGCAAAAAAAAAAAAAAAAAAAAAAAAAAAAAAAAACATACAAAATAAATCAATTTGTCATTAATATTTTAACAATGGCCTCCTATTTTCCTCTGCTATAATTACACTTATGAATACTAGCTGCGTGTTAAAATATACATGAGTACGTGGTTAAAACTACAAAGCATTCATTAAATCCACGGAAATGGAAAAGAAATAAAATGTGCTTGCCAATGATGAAGTTCTGTTTTTCTTGTAGGCCACAAACAAGATATATAGTTATAGAAGTATTTTGGCTGTTATGGCAGGTGTTATGGATGACAAAAAGTCTGGTAATAGAAGGTTTTAATGGGAAAAAAAAAAAAAAAAAAGAATTCTTTTTTTTCAGAAATTTGACTTTCCCTAGAAAACTAATACTTCTGACTAATATTTTTCTGACTTTTAGCCAAAATAATCCTTTGTTATTCGCTTGTTAAAATTAGTAAATTTTATTTATTTTATATTCAACCATATATTATCAAGGTTTCCTCACAGCAGTTCTAGTTTAAATGCTCCATGCTGTCCAGTCTCATATGGATGATATATTAAAAATAGACACTGTCTCTAACTTCAACATAAATAGCCTTGATAATCTAAAGAAAAAAATAAATCTCTACAAGGTCTATGATTTCCAAAAACCATATCTCTTGCTGCAGTTTTTATTTAACATCTTGTTCATTTTCTCCATCAACTCAGGACTACCAAATGTATTTTTCATTATTTTTTAAATATAATAATAATTAAAAAAAAAAAAGGAGTATGTAGCACAGAGTGAACCTCTATCTATGGATCTACGCAACATTATTTAGTATCATATATTTTTGCTATTAGTATCTTAAAAAATCTGGAGTAGAAGACAGGTGTGGTGATCTTACACTTCATCCCATCCATGAGATGGGTCCAAGGGCTTTTATTAGTCAATAAGACTAACAAAATTCCTACACTGTGATAGCAATTGCTTGCTACTTTTAACGTACAACAGACTTTGTTCTGAAGGGATTACTGTCCTTGCTGGCTCTGTGCCTTTGCAAACACCCAAGGCATTCAATAATCCTTTGAAATGCACTGTTGGACGTCTTATTGTTGGAACGTAGATTTCTCCTTTTCATATATAAAACCTTCAGCCACATTTTGTGCATACTTACATTCCATATAAATCCTGTTACATCCTCCTTCATCATGCAAGACACAGACAGAAAGCATATTCTATCACTGGTCTAAACAATCCATGAACAATATGACAGTATGTTATACCAGTGTGTATATTATTAAGCTACTCTTACTCAAATGTAAAGCTAACTCAATAAATAAATAAATAAATAATGGATAGGTGGATAAATAAATAAATAAATAACTTTATATTGTACATACAGTTTACGGTAAAACATGTACTATGCATTAGTTTATACAAATACCAAGCATATCTTTCAACATCTGTTAAATTTCAATGTTTTTAAAAGCAATAAAGTACTGCTATACTACTAGTATACTGCTGCACCGCTAGTACTAAAGACTGTAATAGACTTATGTTCCTACTGTACTTAAGCACATCAAGAAAAAATAGCATTTTAGTTACTGCCAGAGAAACTGTCTACAGACTAACTGCAAGTGTCATTTCAGTTTAATATCTACACTCTTTCAGGAATGCATACCTTGTGAGACAGGGGCATGATCTAATATGCCTTTTCTACACTTCGCTACTGTTATTTTAACCAATTTTTTTTAACACGGTTTAAGCTGTCTGCAGGTTTGAGGATGTTACAGATTTTCTTTTCATAAAAGTCATAAAGCTATTATATGTATCAAAATCCTTTGGCTGTTCAATGCCAACAAAAAGTTAAAAGTACAAAAATACTGTGGTTTTGATAGATACATCAATATAGTATCCTTTCAGAAGTTCTAAATAACTGATAGTGAAAGCTTAGCAATAATAAAGTGGTATAAAAGACTTTAAAGCTTGTTACAAACTAAATGACACACTGTGAATTTCTTCTAGCCCTAACTTGTGCTCAGCTACAAGCATTTAAAATGTAGCCGTCCTTGCAGCTATTGCAATGAACTATTGCAGTCAACTGACTCCTCAACATATTCCAGTAATGCGATCTTTCATTAAATGAGCAGCAGTGCTCATCTCTTAACAATATTTGCTTGATAAATGCTGTTAAAAAATGTGTTTCTAGTCAATAATAGAACACCACTGTATATTTTTAAATTTTATTAATAATACATCTGATAACTTTGTATTGATTATATTGATTGATTCAAAGCTGTCAAAGCTTTTAACCTCCCTTCTTATTATACCCGATGTGTACATTATCCACCCTGCTATATTGATTGGAAATGTGAGATTCAGACAAGATGAATGATTTTGCCATCTTTTATCTATGTATGCACTTCAAAGCATAACCTAAACACAAATATGTGGAAAAGTCCAAGAGACATCCTGCCTCCACAAAAAGCATTGCTTTTTTGCTTCAGTGCAGGCAGAATTTTATCCTCAACTTGTAAGAAACTTCCTGACATTAAAATAAATAAATTTTAAAATTATTTAATTTTAAATAAATAAATAAAAATCTAGTGACTTTTGCTATTAAAATTCCACTGGATGTAGAATGGCTACAGTTCTACACATGGGAGTGATCAGGCTAATAGCATCTCAGTGTAAGGCAACATTAAATTTCAGGCAGAATGGACAGGGAGCAGCTTCAGAATGAACCCAAAATATCTATTTACAGATCCTGAAAAAGCATGAAATTTAGCATGACCCAGAAAATAGTTCAGGGAAGTATACAACTAGCCTGGAAATTAATAATTTATAATATACTCTTTTAGTTTGGTCTAGAATATAAATGAACACATCCATGTCAGACTTGCACTGATTTTTCTCATTTACAATAAAATGATGTTTAGTGCCTTTAAATTCAGGAGCCCCTCTTTCCTGCTTAACCTATTATGTAGTGTAACACAATCATGTGGAGCAGTTGCTAAGTCACTTTTCAACCATCAATCATCCCTAAATAGTGCTCTCTCATACTAAATCAAAAGGCTAGAACAGATTTCCCTTTTTTTCCATCTCAAAGACAGTAGCAGTCAATAAAGCTGTCTACTTCAAATACAAGATTTATAGCTGTCAGGTTTTTCATACCATCTACTCCAGGTTTCTAAATGTAATATTCATATTGGTAGCAAACATGCAGCAGCCACCTGTAGTAACATCTAATGGGATTTTCTGTGCCTAACAAAAGTTTGAATCCTATCCAAGTACCTGTTAACTGACCTGCAGAGGAAGCCTCTCATTGTATGCAGCCAGGCAGCCCTGTTTAGATAAATCAATACAAAAGAGAGAATTTGGGAGTATTTAAGCAGAGGGCAGTGTTAACCTGCAAAGGTGTTTTATCCCTTGAAGGATTTATATTAATCCAGTTTTGTCTCTAATGCTGCTGATTCAAAGCTTACATTATAACAACACCAAAAAAAAAAAAAAAATTTTTTTGATTTTTTTTCTATTTTAATACTCAGCTGGAGTCACTTAATAGCATACCACTCAATGGGACAGTAAGGAGAATTCCCTAGCAAATCTTTGGGCAAAGCCAGCATACCTTCTGATAAGTGAACAGTTATACTGACTGGAGACTAGAGTTCCTGTAATGGGAATACAATAAAATAAATAAAAACAAATCTAATTTAATTTGTTTGAGTTGTTTGTTTGTGGATATTTTATTTTTATTGTAACTTTGCCTAATATTCTTCTGTAGCAAGGAAAAAATAGATTTTCTGATGTAAATACATAGTCTAATAGTATAACCCCTGACAGAATTCAAACACAACCTCAAATGTTTAAGAACAATAAAAGAATCTGATAACCAAGAGACGGGATTTGGGAGGGTTGTATATAACAGACCAGATTTTGTTGTTTGCCACAGATATGTGTTTTATTCAGTTACTTCTAATGTGTACTGTTTCAGAACTTCATTCATTTTATATGAATTAAAAAAAAAAAAAAAAAAAAAAAAAAAAAAAAAAAAAGTAGCATGTATGATTTTGAGCTTATCCCTCATCCAAGGCACCATAATATACCAAGAGTGTTCCTGCAAGATAAATGAAGTATCACTGCTCCCTCACCATAAAGTCACTTCAGTTTGACAAGATTTCAGCCAGTCATGTCTCCTGACCATTAGTTGACATTAATGCCCTCCATTATGATGACATTTATGGTTTCCATTATTTTTTGCAGCACTCCATTGATTTTGAGATCTATAGCACCTACATGAATTGTCCTTCAAACCTCTGTCATTACTCGTGCTTGTACAATAGGTGAAGACATGCCCAATGATTCAGGATCAAATGTAATCTACCCAGCAGCTGCCTGAGAGCTGAAGAAGTAAAGGTACTTTTCTTCTCTCTACTGAAATTCAACTGTCTGAAAATCTTAATACTGAAATTTTATTGAAGAATAGATGCAATGGCCACATATTACCAATCGTTTTCATTTCTTGCTACTAAATATTCCAAGCTTTACAATGGCCATACAAAAATCAGAAAAACTCTTTGGAAAATGTTACAAATGTATGAATCTAAAGCCTTTATATAGGAACATCCAGAGCAAGAATTAATAACATATATAAAGTGGTGTTCACAACAGCTGAAATGAACCAAAGACAAACCAAGGCAAACCAGCCTGTATTGCTGTCTAGAAGGATAAACGGGACTTTGCTAGAGGCAGGTCCCAATACAGGACAGCTCTTGCTGCTCCCCAGTACCCCTGGCTACACTGGTTTTCCACGACTCAGGGCTGGACACAAGATCCTTTCAGCGGTGAAGGTTCAATGGTCAACACAAAGGTTTTAATTCAGGCTTTGCTGACACCTGAGCCCAACTACACAAAAAAGCAGAGCCCATTCAAAGTTTCCAGAGAAGGACAGTCTTCTAAATTATCTTGGTTAAACCAACAGCCTTGGTGTCACAGAAAACTCAACACAACCTCTGTTCCCTCAGTATAGTTGCCTTCGCCTTCTTTGGATAAACTGCAGACCTACAGTCATAGGTCTGTTTACAATTGCCAAGGATGAACTTGATGGCCAAGCAGTCTACAGCAGACCTTTACTGGGTGGTGTTGTCCACCAGGGTGTCCCTCAAAGACGTGGTCTCTGTAGAATCTGCAGGGCTTGAAAGACTTAGAAAAGCTCAGAAAGCCTTAATCTGAATATTTTGTTATGTCATTTGCTCTTGTCATAGTTTATGATAGCACAGCCCTACGCTGCTCTGAAGAAATAAGTGGTGTATTTGCACAGCTTGCCAGGTAAGACAACTGCTGCCAAGGGCAGCCAAGCTGTATTTCACCTCCTTCCCCAGCCCTCCTCTATTCCAGAGAAGAACATACCTTCAAAATGCTCCCACAGATAGGACAGAACAAAAATTTTACCTCCAAAATCAAAACAACTGATGGTACAGGTGGATAGTTCACATAATTATAACAGCATATACCCACTGCAGTGCTTTTAAGCCCATTTCTTCCAGTGTTTGTTGTGAAGCTTCCATCTCTTTGTTTCCATCCCTTTGTTTTAGAAAGAATGTTTATCAAATTACAATGTTGGGCCTAAATTTAAGCCTTGTTTCTCTAATGAAACATCACGTCTTCTAAGGCAACCTGGTAAAGAGAACCACAAGAAACAGCTCTCTCAGCACATTTCACATGCCTGTCTGCCAGCACTCTCTTCAGTGTTCCACTAAGAGAAAGGGGATTCTGTCATCAAGCTATTGCACTAATGAAGTGTTTGCTGGCAAACACCAGTAGGCTCTCAAGGAACATAACACAGCAAGATAAAGCTTATACAAACTGAGAGGCATAAACATAGCCTACTTGTGTAAATCCTGTAAAAGCACATGTCTATGACAAGAGTAGGCAATGTTGCAGAATGGTGTACTCTAATTCTCCACTTTAGTTTTTTCCTCCTGAAGAGACAGGACATAACTGTAGGTGTGTCTTTTTTTGGTAACTCCTTACTTCCACACAAGGTATGCCTCCTTTGTAACTTAATTAGCACCCATACTTACCAGTCTTGGTTAAGAACCTACTTTCAATGTATACAGAAAGTAGTACTATATTCATTATGTTAATGATCAAAGCTATACAAGATTGTAGATTGTTTCAGAGATCAAAGGCAATCTGTCAGACTTCATTACAAGAAGAACAAAGGCATTCTGACTTCAAAGGACATTTCATTGTCCTTTGTTTCCTGCTCAAAAAATAATTTTTGTGAAGATGGTGAGCCACCTCAGAGGAATCTAAATTAACAAGCATTTGACAGTACCTTCTAGCTCTGACTGCAGTTTGATCTTGTTCTTTTTCCATCTCTTTTATTTCTATCATAAGTGAATGCTGATTGTTTGGCCTGCTGGCTTAACCCTTGGGCATATTAAGGAATAAAAATTTAAAGTACTGTGTCAATCTGTAAGTTACCTAAAATTGTTCTTTTCCCCTCAGATTGTTTTGTCTTGCTCACTGCAAGATTATCTGCAAAAGGCTGTTTGAAAAAATGTTCAGTTGGATTTTGTATTGCCCTGACTGAAATGATTCAGTCAGATTCACAGAAGAAATTAAAAGACTTTGATAGAGTTTGAGCTCTAATACTTACCTTTTTGACAGAGTTCCTTGAAGGCATATCATGGTTTTGGCTGGGTTAATTTTCTTCATAGAGGCTTGATGTTCTGTTTGGGATTTTTGATGAAAATAATGCTGACAACACAACAATGTTTCTGCTGTTGCAGAGCAGTGCTCACAAAGAGCCAAGGCCTTTTCAACTTCTGGTGCTGCCCCACCAGCGAGGAGGCTGGGGGTACACAAGGAGCTGGGGGGGACACAGCCAGGACAGCTGACCCAAATGAACCACAGAGGTGTCCCGTGCCATGTGGTGTCATGGTCAGCAATAAAAAACGTAAAGGAGGAGGAAGAGGGAGACATTGAGAGTGGTGGCATTTGCACCTGATGGGCCCTGCTCTCAAGGGAGTGGCTGAACACTTGTTTGCTGATGGGAAGCAGTGAATGGATTCCTTGGTTTGCTCTGCTTGTGTGCACAGCTTCCACTTTACCTAGTGAATTAGTCCTTATGTTAATCCATGTGTTCTCACAGTTTTGCCTTTCTGATTTTCTCCCCCACCCCATCTGGAGAGAGTAAGGGAGAGGTTGGATGGATCTTAGCTCTCTGCTGAGGTCAAACCACAACAAGCGTTCACACTTTCTCAAATGCTTTAAATGTTTCTAACTGTTACATAAAGGATTTTTTGGAATTTTCATATTCACCTACAAGACAAAAATCTTAGCCACACAAAGATTCAGACATTAACACCTTAATTTTTATATCAAGGCTAACAAAAATTGTTCTGCAACACTACCATTTTAAACTTGTTTTTCACACATCCAGGGCTATTTTACATTACCAGTAAGGTCTCCTGTGTCAGTCTCCATAGTCTATTGTAAATTTTCTAATAGAGCTAAGACAATAGCACTAAGAACTTCATTCAGTCTAGGACAGAACTAAGGGAACGGGTAGATCTTTGTCCAGTTCTCCTGCCTACCACTAACAACCATTCAGATACCACTGCTTTTTAATTGCATTTGGGAAACATGTTTACATTTCAGATATTGCATATAAGGAGACTTTTTACTAGTGTCAAACACTGAGATAAAATATTAATTGGAAAACACACTGATTTATCACATTTTGGTCTCTCACTTCATAGGTAATGATAAGATGAAGTTGCCCTTTACAGACCTAGTAACATTCCTTCTTAATAAAATATTCATTTTCCTATTAATCTGGGGATAATAGATTAGAATATGGTAGCTCATTTGGAAAAGACCTACAAAGAGCGTTGTATCCAACTCCTGGCTCAATACAACACAACCCAAAAATTAAACCAGATGTCTGAAAGTGTTGTCTTAATGCTTCTTGTATGCCAGGAGGCTCAGTGCTGTGACCGCTTCTCAGGGGAGCCTGTTCCAGTGCCCAATCACACTCAGTGAAAGATTAAGAGCATTATCCAAATGCCTGTTGAACACTGGCAGGTATGGAGCATCAGCCACCTCACTAGGAAGCCTGTTCCTAGTGTTCACCACTCTCATGGTAAAGAAATGTTTCCTAATATCCAATATCCCACTATCCTTCCCAGAGCAGTTTTGTGCCATTCCCACACATCCTATCATTGGTTACCAGGGAGAAGACATATCCTTTTTTTTTTTTCTTTTTTTTTCTTTTTATTTTATTTTTTTGTATTGTGGAGCCCAGAGCTATACTGTGTTTAATGCATCCTACATTGTGGTTTGCCCTCCTGGCTGCCAGGGCACACTGCTGGCTCATGATGACCTTGCTGTCAGCCAGCAGCCCCAGCACCATTTCTGCAGGGCTGCTCCCCCGTCACTTGCCTCCAAGTTTTTAATTTATGTTCGGCATTGCTCCATCCCAGTGAAGCACATGGCATTATCTTTCATTGAATTTCATGTTGTTGACAATTGTCCAGTGCTCCAATCTATCTGCATCCCTGCATATTAAAGAGGAAAGTCTTCTCCAAAACTTTCTCAGGCACTGAGTTTAGACTAACAGGTCTGTAGCTTCCTGGGTCTTCTCTCATGCTCTTTTTATAGGTATGTGTAACACTGGCTAGCTTCCAGTTAGCAGGAACTTCCACAGATTCCCAAAACCTTTGGTAAATTATTGAGGGGGGTCCAGAAATAACACCTGTTCACTGTCTCAGTACTCTGGGATGAATCCTGATAGTCCCCATGAACTTATGAACATACAGCTGATACAACTTGTCCCTCACTATTTTGGTGACCACAGATGGAAAGTCACCACTCCCCAAATCATGATCTTCCAACTCCGCAAACCAGGCAACCCAAGATCCAACATCCTATTAAAATGGACACAAAAATTGCATTAAAAGCTTCTGGTTTTTCCTCCTCCTTACTTGTTAGGTGGCAATCTGCTTCAAATCAAATAGGTCACCAAATATCAACCCAATGTTTTCTTTTGACCACTTCTTGCTCTTAACATACTTGGAAAAGCCTCTTTTTTGTTGTTGCCTGACACCACATTGGGCAGGGTCACCTCAAGCTGGGCTTTGGCTTCTTTTGTTTTCTCCCTGCAGATGTGAACCACAGCACCATACTCTCCCTGTGAAGTCAGACCTTGCTTCCAGAGTTCATATATTATTTTTCTGCCCTAGTTCAAAGTGGAGTTCCTTTTCCAGCCAGGCTGGTCCCTGTCAAGCCCCACTGGGGCTATCAAGCCCCACTTGCTTGACATGCAGCGTGATGGGATTTCCTGCTTTTCTCTTTTAAAAGGTGTTTTTTGTAAAGAGATCCACTCTCATGCAGATGACTCTAATGCAGATTCTCAGAGGACACGGAAAACTAGCTCCCAGAAAGCTTTAAGTTCGCTGTCTTAAATTCCAGAATGTCAGCTCTGTTTACCTTTTTTTCTCCTTACACCAAAAAATTTAAACTCAACTATTTCATGATTCCTGAAGCCAAGACAGTCACCTAGAATTATGTCTCCCACAAGGCCTTTCATATTCTCAAAAAGATCTACCAGGACACCTTTCCTAGTTGGCTCACTACTCAATAGTAGTGACAGGAAATTATCCTCACCTTGCCTTAGGAATTTCCCAGACTTGCTTGTCACAGCAGTATGATATTCCCAGTTTAAGTCTGGGCAGTTGAAATCTAAAAGGACAAGAGCAACTGATCCAGAGAGTTTGCCTAATTGCCTGTAAAATAGATCATCCATACCATAGTCCTGGGTGAGAGGTCTACAGTAGACACACACAATGATATCTGCTTTGCTAGTCATCCTCTTAATACTCAACCAGAGGCTCTTTATGACATCATCTCTAAATGCAAAGGCTATACAGTATAATCTCTCCATTATGTCCAACACAACACCTCCACCTTGCCTGCCCTAGCTATCCTTCTTGAACAGCTGTTTACAGCTGTCACTGTAAAACTGACTTCAAACTGATTCACAGGTATTGTCAGTACCAATGTTTTTGAAACACTAATGGATTAAGGTCCTATACGCATGTGCATCGTCTGAGAAAGGTAAATCTTATAGGAAACAATAAAATATAAAGTGTCTCCTACACAGAGTGTGCTGGACAAACATCACAACAATGGAGTCCTCAGTCAGTGATGCCAATATCTGAAATGGGGTTAATACGCTCTAAAGTGGTACTTAAAAACAAAGTAATACACCCAAAAGTAGAATGATAGAATCATATACATTGGAAAAGACCTCTAAGATCATCCAGACCAATCATTAACCTAGCACTCCCAAGTCTACCACTAAACCATGTCCCTAAGCACCATATCTGCATGTTTTGAATACCTCCAAAAATGGTGACTCAACCACTTCCCTGGGCAGCCTGTTCCAATACCTCACAACCCTTTCAGTGAGGAATAATTTTTTTTTTCCTAATATCCAACATAAGCCTTCCTTGTGTAACTTGAGGCCATTTCTGTGGTGTAATGACCACATGGACACCAGGGTCCTTTTAGGATCAGTAACTGCTACTCCTTTATTGATGACAATAACTTCAACTTCCTTATTGAGGACAGGTTCCCATCTTATACCATTCGCTCTACAGCAGTATTTTTTCACTAACTATTCATTGGTCAACAACTTTGCCCAGCAACAGCAAATACCCAGCAACTTCCATGTCCAACCCCTACCTCTCCTAGGACACATAGCAAAGGACTTTGCTAGCACACCATCCCACCAACATTGCTGTGCTTATAAGCCTATCTCTAGTGAACCTGGTTTTATCCCCTTCCCCCTTTAAATCTAGTTTAAAGCTCTTTCAATGAACCCTGCTAACCCTTGTGAAAAACCCTTTTCCCTCTTTGAAACAGGTGTCCCCCATACATTGCCATCAGGTCATGTAAAATAACATCTGATCAAAACCCACAAAGTCCTGCCAGTGACACCAAGGTACAAGCCAGCTATTGATCTGTTGTCTCTTCCTGTTTCTCCTCACATAATTTCCTACAGCTGTAGGGATAGAGAGCACTATGCTCAGATGAGATAAAATAGGTTAAGAAAGCATTCTTCCAGGCTGTTTTGGATTGTTTCTTTATTTCCTTTTCCTTGAAAGTTTACTTAGCATTTAAAATTTCTTGTTTGCACAGAATTAAAATTGGATTGAAGTTGGGGGAAAGTCCCCCTCAAATCAGAACATCCTTCTTAACAGGAATATTTTGTCGCTTAATATTTTAGACTACATGGATCAATTTAAATCTGATTCCTCCTGACTCTATATTGTATCCTTTAATGGCTTCTTCTACATCTAACACTGAGGCATCTTCTAAAAGTTGACTGCAAAGCTAAATATCAAGCAGCCAAAATGTAAAACTGCGAACAATGTCTTAACAGAGGCATTTGGTTTTTGTTTTTTGCATACTTTCCTCCCCAGGTCTATTCTTTCTCAAAAGTTCACGTGGAGACCCACACATGCATACATATATCAGGAGAAAAATCATATATGCACATTTACACACACACATATATATAGTGTTTATATTTACACACACACATATATATATAATTCACCACATACACTGCATATATAGAGATGAGAAATAGAAATAAAAAGTAAAAAGAGTGTTCTCCTTTGGTTTGTTTTCTTTTCTGTTGTTTTTTGTTGTTGTTTTTGTTTGTTTGTTTCATAAAATACTTCTGTTCTCTGTGCAGGATGACAGGATGCATTCCAAAATTCACTTTGATCCTCAATTATATGTCACATTTTTAAAAGTTACCTGTCTGAAAAAGTAACTGTAAGTTGCATATATGAGTAGCAGAGAGACTAGTGTCCCCACAAGGCAAGGCAACATAGGGAGGCACTCTGAGTATTTGGTATTCCCCAAATTTTCCTTATAGCATGCTCAGAGCACACCATGCCTGCCAGACTGCACTGAGTTAGTTTCTCATTCAATAGTAGTGAAAATCTACAGTGGCTGCAGACTGAGACCACAAGACTACTCATTAAACTAGAAGGCAACCTCTTCAGGAGTCATTAAAAAAAAAAAAAAATGAACCTGGAATTAGTTGGGGTTCCCGAACATTAACATATATACAAAGACACAACATAACCTCAAATCTTCACAGCTGCCTTGAGGTCAAACTATGAAACTTTATCCCCTTTTTTATCCTATTGTTTCTTCACAGTAATCATTCACAGAATAAACAGGGACAGAAAGTTAATGAATTAGGAATTGGATCCATTCTCTGCAAATAAAACACACTCATACATATGTCTATTTTAATTGATATTTGATTTTGTCTCAAGAGAAAAGAAAGCAAACCCAAGATTTAATAATCAACATCTTAATGTAAGCACCATGAATCTTATTGTTAGGCCTTGAAAGTAACAGATGCCAACAGTTTTCCTACATCAGCCTGGACAAGTCACTGACAGCCTCTCGTATAAGAATGACATAAAGCCTCTGTAAATTGGTCACAACTCCAAAGTCCCTTTGCAAGCTGAAAGTGACCCTTAGACCAAAATGAACAAGATAGAATATGCTGTTCTGGTTTATGAAACTTGAGACTTTATGTATTCTTTTATTACATATGAAAAGCAGAAAGTGGAATTCTTTCTTCTTGCCAAATATAGTTCCATCTCACTTTGCATATAATACTGCATGCTCACTGAAAAGGATGAGCATGATCAACCATATGTCCTAGATAATTTAATGATTTTGCTGCATAGGTTGGGCCAAGGAATGACTACACAATTTGTGAAAGCATTTCACCATGTGTTTAAGATGATTCCTATCAAAAGAACCACTTAGATATCTATTTAGGTGTAAGAATATTCTTCAGTCCCTTTGAGTAAGTTTGTATACAACTTATTCTTATGAAATATTCTGCTTAAAGATGTTTTCCTGATTTAGGATCTAGCCTAGTCTTTCATGACTACAAAAGCGTTATAAAAGTGGGTAGAAACTGAGCAGTCCCTAAAAAACTATTCATGCCAAAAGATGGTATTGGTTTTGCTCCAATGTACCTTTTCCTTTTCATCATTTTATTTTTCCCCATCATTTCCCCAGCTAGCTAAAATTCACTCCATAGATTGTCATCTCCAGGTTTTACAAAAGGTTCTTATATAAACAATATTCAATTCCCAGATAATTGCAGTGTTACTAAGGTACACAGGCAGTTTGTATTCATCAAGTCAGAGCAATGAGCAGAATCCTAACCTAATGGCCATCTTGCTCATTATATACAAGCTGACTGAATGTAACACCCCCTTGGGAGCAAATGTTATTTAGATATGTTCGATAATGCATTAAGACATGTGTCTAGTTAATAAAGGGCTTTCAGATGCCACACAAGGGACAAAGAACACCTGCACCTGTGAAATGTCCCCTCATAAAGTGGTACTCACTGATTTTTTGAAAACATGAAACTCTGTTGCAGTGATGACATTATTAATGGTGAAATCAGAGGAACTCTTATTGAGTTAATGTAAAAATTTCTTTAGAGGTCCAGAGCATTCAGAGCCAGGGCAGGGGAAAATCTGTGGTACCTCAGTGGGTCATGACACCATATTTTTCTACATATGCCACACAGGTAATAATTGTTTCCCTTTATCTTCCATTTGCCCAGAATACTAGGATGACAGCTTTCAGTCAGAGAGATTATAACTGGAAAACTCTCCTAGTCCACAAGGTTTCTGGGTTTCCAAGGTTTCTGGAAAGAGATTGCCTTCAGAAGTATCTTAAAAACACTGGATGTTTGAACAGGAGATGCCATAAACAAGGGCCCTGTCTACCTGGAGAGGCAATCTAAAGACAATTCATCACAGATATGTTCTGGATGGAAAACTTAGTTACCTCTGTTCAAAAAGTACCTTTTTTTTTCCCCTTTATTTATTTTTTTAATATATGCTTAACAAGACTTTACTAGGATTCATAACAAAGAAATCTAAGAAATCTTTTTTCTTCTTCTTTCTGCAAGTAAATGAAACACACATGACTTATTTGACACAAAGATATGAACCTTGACTTGAAAAATTCAGTGAAAATATTTTTAGAGAAGAGGCAGTTGGCAGTAGCACAACCATCAGAAACTTCAGAATATCTCAAAAATATTTCACCTACCCACACAATACCTTCTGGGAGACTGATCTGGGAAAGACATTATACATTTCTACACAGCTATTTCTGCTTTGGGGATGAAAATAGAATAGTGGGGTGCCACAGTCCCTGTGGAAAGAAGAGAAATGGGGAGTGGGGAATGGGGAGTGGAGAAATGACACAGAAGACTTAGGAACATATTCACTGATTCATCAGCACCACTGCTTGCATTCATGTTAAGCCCAGAAGCAGTAGCTCTAAAAACATGTAATACACAAATGCCAAAACAAGTTTGGTGGCTTTCAAACCAATGTAACACATATATCTGCCTTATAGAAAGCTACATGGTACAGGTGTGATCTCAGAATAATTATTAGAATAATTTTCTTTCCCAACATTTGGTAATTTAAATGAACCCATCTAACATAGTTCATTAATGTAAAAACATGGTTTAAAGGTCAAATTGAAGATGAAACAAGACATAGAAAAGTTACCAATCACTTAGTTACTTGGAAAAAAAAATAATAATAATAATAATAATAATTGATCCTGAATCCCTTTTTTTTTTTTTAATAAAATTTGTCCGAGGTGATGTACTCAAGTTTGTTTAAGTAGCACCTCAAAGCACATAAACAACAGAAATCCAGGTTTAAATTCACATTCTTCAAAAGACAGAGCAAGACTTATTGAGAAGCTTCCCACCAATCTACTAAGAAAGTTATAAAATAGCTGTTAGGGCAACATCTGATGTTTAACAGGACTTTTTGTTTCTTCAAAAAAATCTAGGGCTTAATCCCAAAGTATTTTTATCTCAGCCACACTGGAAGACGAGCAAAATACACACATGAGCTTGTCTTGAGCCTGTGTCTGCAACAGAGTGAAAAAGGGCTCAGAAAAGGTATACAGCTGCTGCTGTTATAAAAACTGCACCACTGTGTAACAATTTCTTGTTCAAAACAGCTTAGAAATTTATCTGAAGAACCACTTGCAAGGCTTGACTAAATGTCTGCTTGTGCAGGGTGAGTGGGACCATCTGGCTATGCCTGTTCACCTGCTTGGCTGGGGCTCTGCCCTGGCAGCTAAAGAAACTGGTATCTTCACCAGTTTGGCTAGGAGGTCTGCTCAGCAAATACACCTGGCACTTGGGATATAAAGGCACTGAATAACAGAGATATAAAGTGGCACTGAAAGTAAAGGCCAAACTGCAAGACTCTAGTTCCTGCAAAAACTTTGATGCAGTCTCGCAATGGTCACTATGATAAAGTCAGTAGTCAGATTTTCCAAATATATGCTTGCACAAGAAACACATGAGCTAGAGAAGGTGTTTGAAGTTATGGTTATAAGCAGTAGCAGTCCTGTGAATGAAGTTATTACTGGTTTCAGCTGAAACTTCAGGGGAATACTATAATATTTCAGATTTAAATCAGACCATTTTAATAACAGTTCCAATTGCTGACTTTTGAACTGTGATGCACTGATCCTTTGTTTTTCAATATTAACATTTTTTTCTATATTGAGAATGAGCATACAATAGAGACACCGGGGGGGGGGGGGGGGGGGAGGGGTAGGTAAAATATGTAAAACTTTGAAATTTCCTTAATATTTTTAGTAACAGAATTCATGGTATTCCCATCTGTTGAGTTTTCCCAGTATTTTCCATTAAAAAGCTCTCTCTATACATCTATCTTAATACTTTGTCTTTAACAGCTTAGTCTGAAAACTCCAGTGGCATTTCTAAGCTTCAGTTTCAGCCCTAGAATAACCAGTCATTTTTCTGATCACAGAATAACAAAATAAGATCAATTGCTTTGCAGATACTGAAAGAAATATATCTATATATATATGTATACAACAGTATCCAACGGTGTGCTCAAAGAGTCACTTATAAATGTGCTCCTATAAATTGATGAGTTGAATTTACTTTCCCCAGGCAACTACCACTTTGGTATTTCTTAACCTAATTTCCCGTTTACTTTTCCCTTAATGCCACTATGAAACTGTAAAGAACAAAATATATATATTGTATATTACATATATTTCTTATATTTTTCTTATATATATAAGGATATTTCATATAGCTTTATTGAAGCAGTTGTTTATTTGTAAGTGATTGGAGGCTGGGGGCCTGTTTGTTAATGCACCACTGGAGGTCTTTATCTGGATTTGAAGTCTCAATAGAATTCTGGTGCACAGTAAATCCATATGCAAAGACCAATTTGAAATTCACAGTTACACTTTGGCCTGGGAAGGTAACTCATACAGTTTATTGGACAGGCTTTATCATAAACAACTTCAATTGGCATAAGGACAAATTTTCTGTGCTTTTTTCTGATGGGCATTTGTTCCCACAGCAGTGTGGGAAGGGAAAAAATTCCCTTTGACATGTCTTATTCATTACCTCTAAGGATATGCGGAATAGCTCTGAACATCCAACAAAACAGCAAGTCATGGAGATTAATGTTTCTTAAGAATATTAAGACAAAGTGAGTTTTGGTAACAGGGGAAAAAACAATCTGTTTGCCTATGGGTTTGACCTAACCTTGGAAAAAGAGATATATTAAAATGTGTAGGTCTTTGAATTTGAGGGGTATGTGCAGCTTTTCAATCCTGCATCACTTGTAATGTTTGATTGAAAGCAACTCACAGTAGCAGACAGATAAGGCTGAAAAAAACTTTTAACCAAGCTTTTAGTTGGTTAGGTAAACAAATGCCTGGGGGCTGATCAGAGCACAAGCGTGCTTCTAGTCACACTACTTGAATCAAATGGCTTTTAGGTACTGAGCAGAGTGCTCAGCATCATGTGGTCAGGCACATTGTTCATTGTGACCTTGACTTCTACCAATTGTGACCCTGACTTCTACCACCACTGTCACCTCACCCCCAGAAAAAAACAGAACTGTGCCTGAGGATTGTCTTCATAAATTGGAGGCATTGTAGAAGGGACTGGCCATGCAGCAGCACCACCATTTGGCAGCACAGGTGCTGTTTATAGCAGGGAGGCACTGGCAGCTCCTTGGCATTCTCTTCATACTACGAGTCTGTGTGTGCGCACTGGGCTGCCTCTACAACTGGAGCAAGATTCTAAATCTGTCGCTGTCTGTCTCTGACTTGACTCCAACTGCTGTCTGCTGGCAAATGCTGATACCCAATGCCTGAATGGGGTCTCTGTGAAGTGGGCACTTGCTACAGTCTGCTCCACCCATCTCGTGTTTCAGGACTGATGAGATCTGGAGAAGTCTTTTGGGAGCTATCAGCATTAGATGAGATGAAGAGTCTCATCAAGCACAGCTGGGAAAACTCCATTTTAGGATCCCTATAAGAACTATCTATCAGCAACTGTTCAGATTACAGCAAAGACAGTTTGTTCACTCTCCTTCACACAAAAATATTCATATTTCCTACTACCTCCAGGGGTCTCCTAAAAAATATACAAAGAGGAGAAAAGCTTTCACAATGGGCTCATTGTGACTGATGTGCTACTAAAGTGTAGCAGATTGAAACTGCATGGCATGTTGTGCCATAATGTCTGTATCTAGATTATTCTCTCTTTCAGCAGCTATCAAATATGGTTTTATCCTTTTTTTTTTTAAGTAGTTTTTGCTGAGTGAAAGTAATACAGTCCCTCTGAGGCTTCTAAGGCTTATAAAAAAGGTACTTCATTTTTTCATTTGCATGCACACACTCAGGGTTCCTACAGTTTGTGCTCAATCAGTAAAAGTGAATGGAAATAAAAATGAAAAACGAAAGATGTAAAGCTCACAGATTTATTTTTGTCTTGAGAACCTTTATGAAGTAAGATTTTTCAGCCCCTAATCTTAGTAAGACAGCAGTCAGAAGGAGTGATTATCTCTGTGAGCTTTACACATTAATTAAGCTGCACTGTATATTCTTACATGAACTAGTTTGCATTACAACCACCTTCAAAAGGAAGGAAGGAAGGAAGGAAAGAAAGAAGGAAGGAGGGAAGGAAAGAAAGAAGGAAGGAGGGAAGGAGGGAAGGAGGGAAGAGATCGTACTTGCAAAAGAATGCTTGATTTAAACAAGGTAATGAGAAGAGCCAGCGGTCTCTGAGAATTGCTGATTTTATAGTCTATTAAGAGCCAAAGCTTTTACAGCAAAGTCTTGATCTATCTGTTTATAAAATGAGAATTCAGAAAGAGAGGATTACTTTTGCAGGATTATGTGTGGGCCTTCCAAATACTCAAGTACAGTGACAGACTTGCTACGTAAGAGCTATACAACAAAATGCAGATCAACACATTTTCACTTTTTATTGGTGGTGGGTTTTTTTGTTTTGTTTTGTTTTGTTATACAGACTTTTGTGCCACAATAGCCAGCACATTTTTGAGATACCCCAGTACAGTGAGGTGACCAATACTGCACTTCTCCATTTACTGAAATAACAAGGTCAGAATGTTCCATTTTATGTGGATGCTCAGTATGAGACAACTAAAACCTCATTTCATAAAGTATTTAGTGTCCCATAAAGCTTCACGTTGAAAGCATGGCACAGGGGTTCTTCAGCAATTTAAAGGTCCTTGACAACCACAAAGAACAGATGCCAGTCATCTGTGAAAAATCTAACCTAGGTCCCAATGGCAAAGGCTGAAATAGATAAATTTCTGCTGCACTGCTTCCAATGAGAAGCTCTTTCTCCTTAAGTTTACCTCGTTCTCTGTATGGCCTATTCAACCTCTGCAGCAAAGGACATACTTTGCTGTATGAAATGATCTTTTTTAGATACTTACACTGTAACCAGGGGTCTCTCCTTAATTAAGGCCCAAACTGCAGCTCAAAGCTTTCCAGCTTTTCAACTTCTGATGTGGTCTGAGGTCTGCACCCTGCACTCTGTTCTTGATGTCAAATGGCAGTGCTCACCCCCATGCATCCTGACAAATTGATTCTAACCCAGGTATTTATCAAAATGTCAAAAAATCACAACTGAGGAAAACACCATTTCTGCCACTTTAAAAGGTACATATTAGTAACTGCAGCAATAGTTAATGTTCTCCATGACTCCCTTCTCCCTCCTGCAGTAGGCAGCCTTCCTCTTGCTCCCATCATGGTGCCACTAGGCGTCACACTGCAACTAGATAATCTCCCTACCCTGACTACAGAACTGAGAATTTCCACTTCATTCACTTTCCTGACCCTTTCATATACACTCTCATGAGCTGGCAGTAAAAAGACACCAGTCTTAAAATATTTTTTTTCAACATTCTTAGAGAGAATTTGGTTTGAACTGGAAGTAACGGTGTAGGGAATCACTCTGTAATTCCTTAATACAACTTATCTTCACGCACAAAGAGGAAAGTGAAATATTAATATTAGACATTCCAAGAATTGAAACCTTTAATGTTCTCATTTTCAACAGAGAGTTTTCCATCTGAACATCTTGAAACAGAAGACATGGCCTGAATGTATGATTATGCTTTACGTTATTGCAAGAGAATATAGCATCCAAATGAGGACGCATACAAAATGTCATCAAGCAGTAGAGCATGCTGGCAAGCCACTGTTCTGTAATACCCAAAGTTCCTGTCAACCATTGACTTAAATGAATTTCAGAGAAACATTCCTACAAAATTTTCTTCCAGAAATGATATTTTTGCACATACTGCCATTTTATTTATTTTGCCCTCATTGGCATGCTATGATGGGACACTTTATTTGAAAAAGGAATGCTCTGTCAATTTATGTGGACTTGTAACACAGACCTTTTATGTGAACCAATAGTTTTTCTTTTCAGCCTATAGTACTGATGGGAGCTCTCTTCTCCCACTTTCCACAGAGGTACATGCATTATTTCAGATATGCCTAAAGTTGTGCTTACTACTGGGAAATATTGCCGCCAACATGAACAATGTTGGAGGGACTGGAACAATGAAAAATCAATCATTCCACAGATTGAAAATGGATGCTGGAAGCAGAGCTGTATAAAAATATTATTTCCAAGATACAGCAGATAAAATTTGCCTCCAATTTATTAAGCAAGTGTTTGCATCCCTGAGAGTCTGAATCATATTTTGGTTTCCAGCCTCCTTAGGTTTATCAGAGAAATATTGTCATTTGCATCAAAAGAACCACAAAATGATTTCTCCCAATGTTTTTTTCCTTTGTGACTGTACACCTTTTACTTTCTGATTTCAAACAACTTCCCAACTGCATTCCAGGATAATTAGTCATTTACTAAGTAAAGCACTGATGTGATTTCTATGGCAAGTAGTATATTGCACAGTGATAGACAACAGAGGTGAGATCAGTAGTACCCACACAACTTGTATAGAGCAACTGTATCCAAGATAAACATCTAGATTCTCAGATGGAGTCACTTTATGACTGTGATGGGAAAGAAAGGCCTTGAAAACACTCTAAATTTAAAAGGCTAAAATACAAATCACTTTCCACATAGAAAGAAATCTGTTCTCTGAGTGCTGCTGTATTCAGTGCTCTTTGGAAACCACTTCTGCTTTTCTTGTTCCTGATGAATCCATGATTATGCAAATAGGATTGAATTTAGAAACGGAAGATGTATAACTGCTTTCTCTCTAGTACTTCAGTCACAGTAAACCTAACTCTTCTACCATTCACAAACATAATTCCAATCTTTCCTCAAGAGATTCTACAAAATTTAGTAAAATAATAAAAGCAGAATCAGCAATATGTTAGTCAGTGTGAAGCTCTGCTCACATTACTTATGTCATCTGCTTCCAGGAGTTCAAATCTCATTGCCATGTTTTGTTTTCTACCATTTTAATTATATAAAAACAAATTTATGGGGCTCTGAGATTACATACCACACTAATCGCTGACATACAGGAAGCCAAGAATAAGTGTAACAGTACCACTTGACACCAGCGTCACTCAATGTATTTTCCAAATTAGTCAAATTAGTCCTATCTTGATACACAAGTGAGAAAAAAATAAAAATCAACATGAAAATGTCTGCAGTTAAGCTGATAATGTAGGTCTTCTACAGTTTGCTATGCATTTCTCAGCATATACCTCCTACAGCTCACAAAAACAATTACCTTCATCCTTAAAGCAACTTTGAAAAGTTATTTGGGGAACAATAGGATTGCAAGAAGAAGGACTATGTTTATTGTTAACATGAAGAATTAAGATAATAGGTTTATAAAGCATTAGCTGACTAGCTATGTTTATGGCACCATAATATATAGGATCCTAACATCAATAGTCTGAACCTGAATTTTGATGATTTAAAATTAATAACAGTATTTCATTTTCTTGCCTACACTTGGTAGTACTGAGTAAGCTGTAGCTAACAGAGTAATCAATGAGATAACACAGTAAGTTACAACTCTTTTATCTTACACTTCAAGATAACGATACAATAACAGCAAATCTGCATCAAACTCTTGTTTAGCATTTGACCGTTTCGTCAAAACAGGAAATCAATTTCCTTTACTCCTTGTCTAATAAGGAACTGGAAGGTAATTTTAAAAGCTCTGCTTTTGCTGAAATCTATGTGTAGCATCATCACTACTTAGACATTGTTGATTAAGTTAAATCTGGCTGAAGGATGAGTCATTCACTGATATAGAATATTATTGTGCTCATAATGTTTTGCTGCAGGCAGAAAAGAAAGAAGAAATCACTCAAAATACCTTTAGCACTTATTATGTGCAAGACATTAAATGGTAATCAAGCAGAAGGAATTGACAGCAATGCTTAGAGGCAAATACACACATTTTATAGCAGGTCCCTCAGGCTGACTTTGACCTGTGTGATACTGACTCCAAATACAAAAATTCCAAACACTTAAGTAGGAATAGGAGAAGATTATATTTTGTGAGAACCCCAAGAAATTATCATGCTCAGTTCTCCTCATTTTCCAACTATTGACAAAATGTCCTCTGCTCTTATCTGCAGAAACAGACGAGAGTTATAGCATAAGGTATTCCTTCTGTTTCATGTATTGATGCAGACAAAGTTAAGAAGGAACATTTTGACATACAGTTCAACCCTTTTATATGGCAGAATATTAAATTTACAGAATCACAGAATCACAGAATTTATAGGTTGGAAGAGACCTCAAGATCATCGAGTCCAACCTCTGACCTAACACTAACAGTCACCACTAAACCATATCCCTAAGCTCTACATCTAAACATCTTTTAAAGACCTCCAGGGATGGTGACTCCACCACTTCCCTGGGCAGCCTGTTCCATTGTCTAACAACCCTCTCAGTAAAGAAGTTCTTCCTAACATCCAACCTAAAACACCCCTGGCACAACTTTAGCCCATTCCCCCTCATCCTGTCACCAGGCACATGGGAGAACAGACCAACTCCCACCTCGCTACAGCCTCCTTTAAGGTAACTGTAGGGAGTCATAAGGTCACCCCTGAGCCTCCTCTTCTCCAGGCTGAACAAGCCCAGCTCCCTCAGCCGCTCCTCGTAGGACTTGTTCTCCAGGCCCCTCACCACCTTCGTCACCCTTCTCTGGACTCGCTCAAGCACCTCCATGTCCTTCTTGTATCAAGGGTCCAAAACTGAACACAGTACTCAAGGTGTGGCCTCACCAGAGCCGAGTACAGGGGGACGATCACTTCCCTAGCCCTGCTGGTCACACTGTTTCTGATACAAGTCAGGATGCCGTTGGCCTTCTTGGCCACCTGAGCACACTGCTGGCTCATATTCAGCTGACTATCAACCATCATTCCCAGGTCCTTCTCTGCCTGGCAGCTCTCCAACCACTCATCTCCCAGCCTGTAGCTCTGCTTGGGGTTATTGCGCCCCAGGTGCAGGACCCGGCACTTGGCCTTATTAAACTTCATACAGTTGACATCAGCCCATTGGTGCAGCCTATCCAGATCCTCCTGCAGAGCCTTCCTACCCTCGAGCAGATCGACACATGCACCTAACTTGGTGTCATCTGCGAACTTACTGAGGGTGCACTCAATGCCCTCATCCAGATCATCAATGAAGATATTAAAGCGGACCGGCCCCAGCACCGAGCCCTAGATTTGACTCCATTCACCACAACTCTTTGGGCCTGGCTATGCAGCCAGTTTCTAACCCAATGAAGCGTGCGCCAGTCCAAGCCAAGGGCAGCCAGTTTCTTGAGGAGAATGCCATGGGAGATGGTGTCAAATGCCTTGCTGAAGTCAAGGTAGACCACATCCACAGCCTTTCCCTCATCCACCCAGCACGTCACTTTGTCATAGAAGTTCGTCAAGCAGGACCTGCCTTTCATAAACCCATGCTGACTGGGCCTGATTGCTTGCTTGCCCTGCAAGTGCCGCGTGATGACTCTCAAGATAATCTGCTCCATGAGCTTCCCTGGCACTGAGGTCAAAATTTAATCTTGCTGTCCTTGTATAAATTCTAATAATTAGAGGTACTAAAATGTAAACTGTGTCTGACTAAAGTAGATTTTCTTAACAGCCCCTCAGTCCTAACCTGAAAACAACAGGACTGGAAGTACTGGATAAAAACAGCACTTCTCTTGATAGCTTCCCCCTAGTGACTCATCTCTATCCCTCAAACAAGAGAAAATTTCACCGCACTTCCTACCTGAATTTATCTGATTTTAGTATCCAGCCACTGGTCCTTCCTTTTGGTCCTTTTCTCAGCTGGGGTTAAATACTTTGCACTCCCCTTGATAAAACAGTCACTCTCTCTAAAGGAATTTCTTTTATTGATGATCTAGTTGTATTGAGGTATAGGCCTCTCACATCAACATATTTTACCCAAATGCCTCAACATGTGGGTGGATATTCGTTCCACTGCTCCTTATTCTTTAATTCCTTTTTTCAAAACACAAACTACAGAATTGTATACAATACAATAGTCTAAAACCAAACTCACCAGAAGTATACTTCCCATTCTCTCCTACTCACTACTCTTTTTACTTATTCCAGAAAAGCATCTACAGCTATTTTTGAGATCTTCATCAGAGTTTTTGTCAGCTGTGGTATTTAATTTTTTTCTAAATTTAATTCAGTGTGTTCTTTAAACAATTCTATATATTTTCATTCCTTTTTTTTTTCCTTTGCAATACAATGATCTATATTAAGATAAAATGCTGAAATAATACAAAGTAATGTAATTAAATCTATTTCTTACTTTATTTACTTTTCTTATAGTCTTTATAATTATTTTTTTTCTTTTTTTCTTTTTTTTTTTTAACAAGCATGACTTTATTTATTAACAGGTAATAAATGGTCAATGCTACTCAATGCTTCTATCTGTCTAGTTCATGCTGTAGCAAATACACTAGAAATATCACTCTTAAAGGTGATCTTCCCTGAGATGTCAGTTATCTGCCTTTGAATTTCTTTAACACACTTGATTTTGATATCTTTAGTGTCCATTTAACATTAGAATATCATTGGATAATGCCATTCAAATATTTATTATGTAGTTACCTTGAGCATGCAGAGTTAGAATCACACAGAACAGGACCTGATTTCCATAGAAAAATGTGGAACTTGCTGTATTTCTCTTTTCTTTAATCAATTCCTATATTGATTAAATAGGCCTTTCCATTACAGCGCCTAAAGCTGAACTCAGTTTAAGAAGTTTCCCATCTTATGCTTGTCTACTGCTAATAGCTCTCTGAATTATTATAATCTTCCATGTATATTAAATATTAATGTTAGCAAGAAAGACATCTTACCCAGTGGTATTAGACTGTGTATTAATTGTCCATGCTTTCTGTCTAAAGTGTTTATCTTTAAACATTGTTTATTATTCCCCTTATTGGAAGAGAAGGCAGTACGACATCTTCAGGTGATACTGACACATCATCCAATTTATTTTCAAGTACACAACAGAAATGGTTACGAATACTTATCTCTTCCTTTCATTATCAAATTATCACCTCCATTTATAAATGGGCTTTGCCATTCTTTGTCTCCTACTTACATGAAATTTTAAATCTTTTGCCTGTTTTTTTTGTTTTGTTTGTTTGTTTGTTTTCCTTCTTAGCACAATAATTCTAGATTCTCTTCTGTTCCACACATTCCAAACCTTTAAGATTTATAGTATTTCATACTTCCCCATTTCTTTTTTATTTAAACATTGCTGTTATTGTTTTCATTTATATTTTAATTTATCCTCTGAATCAGGACGTCTTAGTAAAGACATTGCAGGTTTTTCATTTCCCATAAACTGTGAGATCCAAATTTTTACTCATGTTTTGCTGTCAGAGTTTTTTTTATAGCCATCCTTATCTTCACTAAATAAGGTTTTTATAACTTAAAATAAATATTTCACTACTTGGAATCATCTTCCCTTTTTCTTATATTAAAAATAAACAGATCATAACTACTATTTTATTAGCCACCATCCAACTTCTAATCCATTCAGAATTTTACCTCAATCCATCAATTTTAGGTTCTAAATGTGACACACATAATTATGTACTTTCACTAGAGTAACAAAACCATCAGCAGCAATTTTTAGCAACTTCATTGACTTTATACTGCAACTGCATGTTTCTTCCAAATTGAAATTGCACAGTACCAAAAGGTCTAATTTTTATATATTCATAACAGTGCTTGAAGAGTAACATTTCTTACTGTCTGTTCTGATTTAATAATGCATATAATGGTTTGGTTTGGAAGGGTCATTAAAGATTATTTCATTCCAATGCAAGTGACATCAAGATGTCAGGGACACCTTTTGCTAGACCAGGTTGCCCAGAGCCCCACTCAGCCTGACCTTGAACATTTCCAGGGATGGGGCATCCACAGCTTCTTTGGGCAACCTGTTCCAATGCCCCACCATACTCAGAGTAAACAATTTATTCCTAATATCCAATCTAAATCTATTTTTTGTAGTTTAAAACTATTATTCTTTACTATGTAATGAGTATTCAGTGCTGAATGTCTCCAACATTTCAGAATTTAGACTACATATTCAACCATAATTCTTATGGTTCCACTTTATATTTTTACTATTAATTGATTACTTGAAAGCAATTTTATGATAATGACCGCATTTCCCTAACCATATTTCTAAACTACTTCAAATGTCCTAAGCAGAATTTTACCAACAGACTTGACTGGTTGGTAATGTTTCAGTAGTGATAAAAATGTTTCAGTAGTGATAAAAATGTGTGTTAAATAAACTTTCTCACTATCTGGGTCTACAACTTCCTCTTCTTTGTTGTTTATATTTACTGTATTTTTATTTCTGTTTACTATGCTATTCATATTTTTTCATGAATTACAACTAGTCAAAAGCAAACAGATTATCAGGCATCTCAGTATTTCAGTATTGATAAGTTTTCTTTGTCCTTTTTTTTTTTTTTTTTTTTTTTTCCTTTCAGTGGTTGGCTCCTGGTGCGTTTTCTAGAAAAATAAAAGACTTCTAGCCAAACTGAGTAACTTCTGGTTGTCCTGGTTGTCATTTTTCATTAGCCAGAAATATACAGCCTCTCTATCTACCCTCTTTACAGTTATACCAGTATAAATGCTCTTTTAAATATCTGTGTCAATGTTCGTTTGTTTGTTTGTTTGAACCTATTTTCTTGGATAATACATAGCACTGGAATCTGCATTTCAATATTTTACATTTTCTCTTGTAGTTTATATCACAACTTGCTCTTTGCAATTGAGAACTCTGGTTTATCTTTATTTCAGAATAAATAAATAAATAAATAAATAAATAAAAAGCAGTACATACCATGTAGGAGAGCTAATCAGAACATATTAACAAAAATTTGCAGAATGGGACAAGAGGATTTAAAAAAAAAAAAAAAAAAAAAAGTTTACTTCCAAGTATAAAATTTCTATCAAAATATATGCTTCTACTAGTAGAATTGACAATTAAGCCAGTTCTCTGCAAAGAAAGAATTGGTTAGAAAACATTTTGAGATAAATTATGAGATACCATATATAATACAAAACATAAAGAAATACTTCTAGTCAATAACCTCTACTTAGTAGGACATTAAAGATATTCTGAACACTCATATTAAAGAAAAGGCTGGCTTTTGTTTTACTTGCTTTACTTAATCTGTTCTACCCCCACCACCCCTCCCATGAAAGAGTCAAAACTTGACTGTCATTTCTGAGAGAAAGGATGCTACCACATGAAATAAAGGCCTAGGCAACAGGCCTCTTTGCCACAGCCAGGGATCTTTGTTACATGGGCACAGGGGCTGTGAACTGCTGTCATTCTCAGCCAGAGTGCCCACACAAGCCACAGTGGAGATAGCCTGCATGCTAGCCTATGTACCACTGGAGTTCTGCAATATACCACCCATTTGGAGGATCCTCATCACCGGGATCATGCTGGTGTAGCTACTGATCCTTTTGATGACTTTAGCATGTGGTTATGGCCACAATAAAACAATGCCACACATCAAATAAACTTCACTGCAGCTATAAGCCTGCATTTCACTCATAACTTTATCATTGATTCTTCTTTTCCTTTGTCTTTTCTCACCTATTCTTCCATATCCAGCAATTTTTGAGTAAATGAGAAAAGTTCCTCTATAGCAGATTTCCTCTTTTTCCAGGACAGTCAAGATTTAACTCAGGAATGATTTTAATCAGGCCTCTAAAGCAGCAGCATTGAAAGTGAACACACTTACAAGAGAAGCATTATTACAATAAATTTTGATTGTAGGCAGTAGGTGAAATAAAATACCTGAAATTTAAAGTTCATTTTATTAGGAAGGGACAGCATGTGTACATGTCTCCAGTACCCTAATGTACAAAAACATATATATATGATGAAAAATAAATAAATAATATTTGCATCATATAAGCTTGAAGCTGTTAATTTGTGTGTTTTCTTATGCAAAAAGTCTGAAATAGACTTCAATATCACAATGGTTGTCCTGTTTTTTTCAGAGGAACTAATGGGCTATTTGCTGGGAATACTTGAGCCTGCAGGTTTTTATAGTTTACTTTGCACGAGTGACCTATGAGTTTTCAGTTTTATGTGTGTACATCCATCTCTCACAAATCAAGTTCAATTGTGAAATAGTTTTCCTCTGTGTATACTTAGATAATGAATTCTTCCTGTTGCAAAGTGACCTCTAGAGTATGAGAACTAGTTTCATTTCAATTTGTGTCAATGAAATACTTGACAAATTGCTCTATTTAGTCACGTATAGACTGGATTTCAGTGCTGAGCATTGTTACCCCTCTGACAAAGATAAATCAGTCTGTAAGTTTTGCCCTGTATCTTCATGTCATGACTGCAATTACAGACACGCACCCAAAGTGCAGCCTCTGTACAAAGTAGGATGCATCACAGTGACACACTATTTACTTTCATAAAGATTACAGGAATCATGCAACATCAGGGTTAAAAAAAAAAAATCTTATATATTAAAAGAGTTTTAAACACAGCACAAGCCTGCATGTTCTGTTTGTAAAAACAAAGACACTATCTAGGTAACCGCATACAAATTTGTCTTTTATTTTCTATGTAAGTGAATATCAGTTTGATTCACTGTCAGTTCAGTTTAGCAGTGAGGTTATTGATTTAACACCCTTTTCACAACACTGAGCATTTCTGGAGGGAAGCCATGTCTTGGCTTCTTTTGTGACTCTGCAGGATCCTCCTGGAGGAGCCATAACCCAATTTTCCTTATTAACCAAAATAACAACAATTTTTTGTACTATTGATTTGAAGGCAAAGCCTTCATCACAGAGATGATGAAATCATGTGCTTATGATTTGCCCCTCCATATGCTGCACTGACACAAGCCAATGTTTCTTGGAGCAGCTGCCACTTGTTCTTTTTCTCCTTGCTCCAAAATTATTTGAGCTTCACCTGTTCTTTTCTCAAATTAGCCCAAAATTGTTTTTCATTTAGAGGCTTATGCCAACAGTAGCAACTGTACCAACTGGTACCTAGGCCTAAGATGAGAGGGCCACTGACTTCTGAAATGACGTATTTTTAATTGATTTGAATGGGATCAAAGGTTTAGAAAATTAGCCCAAGAGCTTAAAAAAAATTGAAATTATTCCTGGGGAAAATACAAGCAAAACACAATACGTATACCTTCTTGTATCTCAGGGACAGTAAAGTACATAATGTCACCTCCAAGAAACTGAGAAATGAATATCACCCCAAAAAATGTTGAAAACTGTTTCAGTCTATGAATCCTGAAATTAGACCAATAGAACTGTTCTAAGTCAAATTGTTACCTAACTATCCTAAGTCAAATTGTTACCAAGTTGTTAATGTTTTTAAAGACTACATATAAGACGTAAAACTTTTTGTATATCTTTTATCTTACTGACACTCTGATAGCTTCATTAAAAAATTTACCCTAAAAATATCAACGTAGAGCTCACAGATAAATTATTATTTGAAATCACAGTTAAAGTTCAGTTTATAACAATGAAAAAAATATTTGTTCAATAAAAGAAAAATCTTGTAGAATGCTGAAACATGCATAGGTTATTTGCTTCAAACTAAAAGCAATAAATTCAGTCTTTTATGTATTTACTCTTCTAATTGTGAACACAAATTGTAATATAGCAATAATTATATATACTTAAATAGTATATATATAATTAATATAATATATTAATATATTATATATTGTATATATATTTATATAGCATATATAATGTATATAAATATATAGTACATGATATATATTATAATATATTATAATGTATATAAATAATATAATTAATATGTAATTACATGTATATAATGCAAGTTTGTAATATAGCTATAATTAGTCCAATTCTGTTTGTGTATATTGGAGGATATTTACTGGGAGAATATTACATCTTTTCTTTAAATGCCTACTATTTCTTCTTTAGGTCTTGTTGCTCTATAAAAAGGTTGTTACTCTATATTTGCAAAACAATTCCCTCCAGGTATGAAGTAATGCAAGATGGAGGTTCCAACACCTTCTGCATAAAAGTTTTTAATTCAACTGTCATAAAATCAGTGAAAAGCCCTCACTCACTGTGTTCAGTGAGAGCTGAATGAGACTCAAAATCTAAAATGAGTCTTGTTGACTGACTGTTACAAAACAAACAAACAAACAAAAACCTATGATTTGTGACCCAACGTAGCTAAGAGAACATCAGCCACAATTCAGTATCTCTATGACTTTAAAATACAAAAGTCCCAAAAAATAATCAGTAGAGTGAATAAGAATTTCTTGTAAAACCATACCTAAGCTTTATAGTTGTACGGGGAGCTATGAATTGAAATTTCCATACACTTCATTTAAGGGACTGACATGCAGCTATTAGTAAAAAAATATCCCCGTAGGCTCTGAAGAACTGAGAAAGATCTGTGGTGAAATCCATGTCTTATTCATTTAAAAGAATTCTCACAAGAAATGCAGAGCAAAACTTCAATGTATTCCAATCCACCTTCTACAAGGACATTTTGAAATATATGAGCATCATTACAAGTAATGCTGCTGTTATCACTTTGCAGTGGGGGTAGGAAAAAATCAGAATCCACAGTACTATGTTTTCTGTAAGTGGAAGTGTTCAGCCTCCCCACTTACAGACATATTAAATCACAGGAGACTTCTATACAGGCTGAGTTAGAAAGGAAAAGGAATAAGAAATAGATTTCATGTCATGCTCACTTGTGTTTTTCTAACTGGGGCTTGAACTGAAGATTTTATTTTTTAAATGATATTGAAGTAAAATTAAGAAAAGGCAAGATGTCATAGACAGGATCACTAATCAAACACAGCCTAGATAATGTGCATCATGTCTTTTTCAATGGGAAGTAATTACTATAACATTAGTTTTGTAGTGTTTAAACAAGCATTTCATTATATTTTTTCTACACTGATTAAATTTTCTCAGCATTTATAATGCATCATTACATCTGCCTTGTGCACAGATAATGCACAGTATAGTTATTCATTAAAACTTCCTAGTTCTCCTTCATAATTTTTAATAAATCTAATTTGATCAATTTGCATAAAGTTTTATAAAGAATGAGTAGCTCTTTGTTAGCTTTATATCTTAGGTATGAAGTGTCATGGTTACCTTTTTCCAAAAAAGAAAAAAAAAAATCTGTTTTCAGATTTAAGGCCTCAGGAAACTGTATATTCTGGAAGTAAATAAGTGTAAGCTTTAGTCACAAACACTGGTATACTACAGCTGCCTATGGCCATGCTTCACTGTAGCATTTTGTCTCATGGGTGCAGTAAGGGAAAAAAAGAAGCATCTCATTCTTCTGGTTCATAATTATCTTCAGGGATATAAAAGATACTTTAGAGAACACCTAGGCAAATAACCTCTTTAAATTATTTCAAGAAAACTTTTATATTCTCTCAAGTAAAAGGCCACATTTTTAATCCAGGTGTTGTACCAGGTATTCACTCTGTGCTGTATCTTCTGAATTGGGGAAAAAAAATGTTTGTTTTTTTTAAATTAAGTGGGGGAAAAAAAAAAAAAAAAACTAGCTTATTTATCTTATTTATTTAAATTATTGTGAAACTGATGATTTCTTTTAAGTAGTGACCTTGCATCACTAGATGCAAGATTATAGGGAGAAAAAGAAAAAAAAAATTTTGATTTTATCATTCATGGTTTTTTTAGATCTCTGCTACATCCAATTCCATCTTTTGTTCTGTTGTTTAATTTCCTGTCTACTTTGTGTGTATGAACATTATGTTACATGATGGTCTGTCACTCCCAAAGTCTGGGAGTGCTGGGTGCCTTGGCTCTCAAACACGCAATGGCTGATTATCAGGTATTTGAAGTTCCATTCTCACTTGCAAAGTGTTATGATGTTTGGGGGAATTTTGTGATTGGAGTGAAAGTACGCTTAAGTTTTTTTGTTAGAATGAAATATCCATATTCATTCATTTCTCTAACATGAAGTAGTAAATCTTGACAAAACAGAAGACTGATGCAAACTGAGGCATCAATGACATTGATATAAATCCAGAGAAGCTTCTTGCACTTTGAAAAAGATAGGCTAGTAGTATTCAAAATAAAATTTTGCCCTGAAATGTTTAACTTTATTATTATTTTTACTAGAGTAAATCCCAAACTGGGTTGCTGAGGAAAATGCCATCTTGATTTATTTTCTGATATCTGTACGTTAATTTACTAACATCTGCAGTGATCCAAAATTATCACACTATTAATGTTACATGTTTCTAATAGGCACTCCCAACTGTTGCAGTCCTCAGGAATAATCTTATATTACAAAACAGTGACATAGAAAATAGAAGTGAATACTTATGCAACTCCTTGTTAGACACTGGAACGGGCTGCCCAGGGAAGTGGTGGAGTCACCATCCCTGGAAGTCTTTAAAAGATGTTTAGATGTAGAGCTTAGGGATATGGTTTAGTGGGGACTGTTAGTGTTAGGTCAGAGGTTGGACTCGATGATCTTGAGGTCTCTTCCAACCTAGAAATTCTGTGATTCTGTGATTCTTGAAAAGACAACTAGGTGCAAAACAGTTATGGCTGTGAACTTTTGCACTGTGCAATATCCTAGTTCTTGGCATTCCCCAAACCATGGACTATCATTAAAAACCCCATGGGTTATTTTCCTGTCGTGTGCAAACTCATCTGTCTTAGAATTGTTTCTGTTTGCTGTACAGGCACTTTACAACAGGAAAATAAATAAATAAATAAGCATCTTCTATTTTTGCTAAAGATGCAAATATTTTCTCTTAAGAGAAAGCTTTTATCTGCCCAATAAATTGTAATTTGTTCTTCTGCTCAAACAGAACATCTCTGGCCAGAATTTTTAATTTGATGGGAACAAAACAATACCACCTTTTTATTAGATGAACCTGGTCTATACTAACTAGATAGCAATAGAAGTGTAACACCAGACATGAAAGCCAAGCATCAGTTTCAGCTTTATGGGCATGTTGCCAGTAATTACTCCTCAGAAATCTTTGTCTCACTAAAAATCACTCCTCTGTCCTCACCCATCTCTGTAGGCAGAAGTTCTTGAAGTCCTTCTCCTTTATTTATACAAAACAATACTATTTCCAAAGCAAGTGTTGGCCTATGATCAAAGAGAATAAATACTCCCCTTTTCCCTCTCCCTCTTAGAGAGGCCACTCTATTTGAAGTTTTCCAAATAAGCCAAATACAAAAAAAAAAAAGAATCAAAAGACTTTAACAGAATAGCCTTTCAATAGCTTGACATGACACGTCAAAAAAAAAAAAAATGGGAAGAGATAAGGAAAACACCAGAGTATAAATGTCTGGAAACTCAGAACCACTCTGTAATCCCATGACAAAATAAACTTTTAAAATCCTTTTATTAAGCACAATTACAAATTTATCTCCTGAAAAGAGATAATAGCCTTCCTCAGAAAGCTTTAAAGATTTACCTTCTCTCCCTTCAGCTGCCAGAAACTCTGAGGCAGAACACAAGCGAAAGTCTTGAAGACCAAACAAATCTTAAGACCCTTCAGGTTGTGAGATCAGACCCTTCAGAAGTGTACAGCACAGTTTTCTAGAGAACATTACCTTTGCAAACAAAATGAAATAGAGCCCCAAGGCTCATTTAAACTCTCTAACAAAGTTGACATTAAAGTTTTTTCTTTTTTTCTTTAAAACCATTTTATTTCTCTATAAACTCAGAGCACCCACCCATCACATCAAATAGGGACACAATCAGGGACAAATTAAAAACTCACCCAAATTTGGGAAGAAACACTGTAGAGCAGCAGTGCAACTCAAACCAGAAGTGAAAGTATTTGATAACAAATTAATGCATTCTTTCTTACAGTGCCATTCTAATGAAATGACTGTTTTGATAGTGGAAGGAAAAAAATCTTTAGCACATATGGTCTTATCTGATCCTAAAATTCTATAAGTACACTTATGAGAAAAACTTCAGAGACAATTTATCCTATCCACCTACACACGGATAAAAGGTGGAACAGCTTCCACTTCAAAATTGTCTCTACATGTCAGCTTTTGTAAAGAATCAGATTCTCTTTTTCCCACCTATTGTCTGCAAGTTTTTCCTCTTGTGCGACAGCTTTCAGCATTTTTATGGTTTCTGCAACCCAGATAACACAAGAAAACTAAAGCATTTGTGCAAGGATGTGGACTTTGCTTAACTGAGCAGAAGCTGCATGGAATTTGGCACGCTATTGCTCTGATCCTTATCAAATAGTACAAGGGAGAAGTACAAGGGAGAAATGTGTGCATGCTTAATTCTATAGAAAAATACCTTTTATCTCTCCAAACATTTTAATTCCAGTTAAAGAAATAAAAGAGTAAATGGTAATTTCTATTTGGAATACTAAGGATAGAGCCAGCTATCTTGCACAGGTGAAGTGGACAGCTGTGGTAGACTGGTTGCAATGGGCACCAACACAACAAGGAGCTAGTGTGTGTTGAGTACTGTTCCCACATTTTTCCAGTCTGGCAGCAGCAAGTGTCCCCAGGTACTTTGCTCCCATCTCTGCTTCTCTCCTATATGGCCATAATCCAGTCAGTTGTTACACTTTGGTCTTATTGCTTTGGGCAATAAGATTCAGCTAAGCTAAAAATTTAATAAAATTCAATTCTAGCTCAAGCTTAACCTGGAAAATTAAAGGCATTACAAAAATAAAAAATAAAAATAAAAATCTTGGGCCAGCCAAGTGAAGTGTGATTGCAAACAGCCCACTTCTCACCTGGCAGGGTTAATGCAGCACTGCCAAGATATCTATCCAGATAAGACTCCCTCATGGAGAATCAGCAGTTGCCATTCTACAAAGACCTCATCTCTGCTGGCAGGCTGTTCTTTGGAGTTAGGCTAGAAAACAATTCAAAAAAAAAAAAAAAAAAAAAAAAAAAAAAAAGGAAAGAGGAAAAAAGAAATTGAAAAAAGCAAAATAATGTTTTATTATTGTTCACTTCTGCAAAGGAGAACAGAAATAGAAATAGAATTTGGGGCAGAGACAGCAGTGCATTCTGGCAGCAAGCATACTCATTTCTTTCTGAAAGATAATACTATCTGTCAAGATCTAGCCATAACAGGTTTCATATACTGCTGTTCCTATTCCTCACATTCAAGTTGAAAAGATCAGAAATTGTTTTCTATGGGACTCCAAGCCAGAAATCATTCTTTCTATCCAGGTTGCTGTATGAATGAAAAAGGTTAGCAAGCCTAACAAGACAATAAAGAATAAATGTGGTGCAAAAGAGAAACCTGAAAAGACATGTGCGTAGAAGCAGTATACACAACATAACTTCTACATAGCCTACTGAAGAACTTCAGCAGGCTGGCAGGAAAAATGAGTAAAGCAAAGCAAGAATGCAACTGAGCTGCATTCATAGTAATTCCCTTTGGGAGATATCAGAAAAAGAAATAAACAAAACTTGCTGATAAACTCCTTCAATACACCATTTTAAATATTACCACTCAAAAACAAGCCTCTCTGAAGTTTTTCAAACTAATCTCAGATAATATCTCTAAAAACCAAAGCTATCCACTGGACAGAGCTTGTAGCAAGATCAGTAAATCATTCTGTCAATTATTTATTCTATGCCCTAACTGTCCCTAGCCTCTGCATGAGAGAGCAGCATTCAGGTTTGCACTGTTTTGCTTTCCATGCTCAGTCACAGCTCGTATGCAGGAGTCTGCAGGCATTCTGTAGCACATACTAGTACAGCCTTACATAGATTGAATAGTGATCTTCCATAGGCCACCAGTGATGTCCCCAGCATTACCACAGTGCAGTTACTGAAGAACAATGGTGAGACATGAAATTCAGAATTTTGTGCTACAGATCTGTCCCCGCTGACAAGTACAGATATTACTCGCAAGCAGCAAGGGGTACATAGTAGAGGTATCAGCACTCCTACTACATAATAAAAATTCCCAGGTAGCAGGAAACAGTTTGGATTGGATGTCATCTTAGTTAATAATAGAGACTGATGCTGGGGAAAGGAAAAAAAAAAAAAACCTTTTTCAACTAGAAAGTCACTCAACTGCTCAATTAAATTGACCTCTATTTCTCTATTTGCCTTTCCTGAAGACAGAGTAGAGCTCCACTGGAACACACTGCAAAATCAACACAAAAAGTTATTCATTTTCTTACTCTCCTTAAAATACATGCATAACATCACTGAAGTCCTTATGCTGTGAATTCTCCATGTTTTTAATGAAAAGATGGGAATGTGGGGATGTAATCTTCTTTGCCCAAAAAAAGCATCCAGCAGCAATATTACCAACTATCTGAGACAGCTGGTATTTCTTCTTTTTTGTACAATTCATACTGTCTTCAACAGCATAGACTATAACATATGTTTCTTAATATTAAATTGTTTAACGCCAGAAAAAGACAATATTTTAGTAAATGTTATTATTTCCAGTGGACATACAGATTCTAGACATATTAGGTTATGACTGACTAATACGATTACTTCCACTTAAGCTTCAGTTTCTTCCACTTAAGTTTCAGCTTCATCGACCTCTACAGAAGTCCTAGGTGCATACTTTTTTTTAAAACTTCGGGGTATGTATACTAGAGGAAGCATGAGATCTTTCATCTGGAACTCTCTCCACAATTATGCCATTTATTTTCAACTGAATATATTACAATCATTTATATACATTTTCCTTCCTCTTTCTCATTTGATGATAGTTGCTAGCTGCAAATCTACATCTGACCACTCTGACAGCTGCTCTCAGAAATGTGTTCCCGTATAACATGGACTATAATTTTTCTGGTTACTGGGCAAGTATAATGTTACTTTTCACATTCCTTAAAAAATGATGTTCTTTATTGTACAGGAATTGAAACTTTACGGAATATAAGTAAAACTAACAAAGAAACAAAAAAACCTGCCACGCATTGTTTGAAAACACATAAATTCAACATAAATTCTGAAATTTAACCTAGAGATTCATTTCTCTCTCTCTCTCTTTTTTTTTCCTTTGTAAAATGGTCTAAAGAGTAGGACACTGTATTCTAACATTCTTCATCCTGGTGACTTTTATACAAACCTGCTTACCTTTGTGGACTTCCTTAATGCTTAAAGCTTTAACTATGCATCAATATTTCCAGGATTAATATCTCAAACCTCAGTTCTTTAGGATACTTTCACATAGTTCTGAACAGAACTAAATAATAATAATAATAATAATAATAATAATAATAATAATAATAATAATAATAATAATAGGAAGCATGCTGGCAAGTAAAAAATAAAATACATTAAAAATAGGAGTATGGGATTTTGTTTGTTTAATAGCGGTGTTTGAATCTGGTCTTACCATCATGTTGGAAGTTTTAAGATAGACTTGCGTTACATGTTTTCCTCTCTTGTAGCTCAGTATGCAGTCTTTCCCAAACTCATCTCTGTAGTACTTCTGAAGGAGGTACTGTAGTACCTCCAACCTCCTCTAATTTTTCCTCTGGTCCTTCCTAGCTTCCCCACTTCTCTTTGCTGGACCATGGTGATGACTCAGACTCCATTCCAAGTCAGCACTTAACAGCACTGCAGCATAATGAAAGAAATCATTGCAGCATAATGAAACTTGGGGAAAAGGGACAGGAAATAACTCTGTTGTAAGATAAAATAAAGCACAGGCTTTCAGAAGGTTGCAATTTGTGGATTCGAGCTTGAAGTAGACTCGTAACCTTCAGATGTGTGCCTATCACTGCCTCTTCATGTGATGCTAAAAGCAAAAATGATTGCTGTAGGATAAACTGTTCTGTGTGCTTGGCTTAGCAACCATAGGCTATCAGGTGTCACAGCACTACCACGATCTAAAAAACGTCACAAGCTACAGCAGGGATCCATGGAAGTGATTTGCCTCTTATGAAGGTAGCTCTGTTTATGAGCTGCAAAGTGTTTTGAATAAGATGTCTGCTGCTCAAACCTGTTACTTCTGGCGAGACTTTTCAACGATACCTTAGGGAGCCATTCTAGACAACTAGAGGAATTGTCTATAGAAGTTTACAAGAGGTCATTCTTTAAACATATCCTATGCTGTACTTGATCATTTCATGCATTTTCACTAACACACAACTCCCTCTCTATGGGCCTCACCTCATGAAGCCAGAAATTTGTCAGGTCTTCATGTTTTCTTTCTACTTGATCTCCTCATGTAAGCCTGGACTGGGGAGTCTTGGGTATTTTGGACAGCAAAATACAAACACATTGGAAGTCTGCTCCTTTTCACATTCTTGACAGAATAAATAGACCAAAAATAACATGTAAGCTTGCTCATTATTAAAATCATTTACATAGAGAGCATGATGTAGAAAGGACTCAATAATTGGGAATTCCTTTCTGTGAGCACAAATCACATCAGAGTCAGCAATGAGCAGATGCTACAGATAGGAGAAAATTGAAAGTATTATTGGATTCTGTAATCAAAATGTGCCTAACCGAACCCCATTTCATATCTTAGAGTGCCTTATTTCCCAAAGCAGCAAGCCCCAGCAGGAAGCAGGGACAGGCCTGAGCAGAGGCACTATCTCGACATTCAGCAAGAGCTTTAACAGACCTCTGAGACAAGTTCAGAGATATAAAGCCAGCAAGCAAAAAGGAGTATTATTTACATATACAAATTGCAAAATTAAAGCTTTAGGAAAGCACACGATGAGAATTTCTCCACTCTTCACATCTGAGATTTCACAGCCGTGTGATGTAGCACCCACTATAAAATAAATTCCTGCTCTGGAAAAGCTCCAGGCTCTAAAACAGGTGTTAATGTCAGTAACTGAGTCACAGTGGAAAAACAAGTCCTGCAGGGTAGCCATAAAACAGAAGATGAGGGAAAAAAAATGTAGACTAAGCAACCAACTTTATAATACATCAGAAATAACTGCTTAAAATATGTTCAAATAGCAACACTTAAGTCACTGACACCATGCAGAAATTACAGGTTATATTGAGCTATTTAAGCATCATGTCTTTCCTTCTTCCAGTATCATAAACAGTGGACTGCACCGTTCCCCTGTCTCAGCCCCATCTGGCTTTATAGGATACAATTTTACTTTCTTTGTTTATGCGTACCTGCCAACGGGAGATATAAGAGCTTTGGGAGGGAGAGTGCCAAACAGTTTCCTGCCAAACAGTGCCAGGAAAGAAACATATGGGCCAACATAGATATATTATTAATTTCTTTGTATGTGGATTAATGCAGGAAGACAGATTTTTATTGTTGGTATTTTGCAAATGAGACACTGTATGTGATCTTTCAAGAGTAAAGAGTAGAAGAGCTGAATTAGTACATTAGATCGTTCAGGTCTTGAGAGTGCATCTTTGAAATTAACAGCAGTTTTGTCATTGGTTTCAATAGAAAGAAGATATACTCTGGCCACAGCCAATATTTGAAACTTCATAGACACATGCAAGAAATGCCACAGTGGAGAACCAAGAAACCAAATTAATAAGTCAGCATATCCCTCACATATAATATATTGCTCAAACATCAAATGTTCTGCCTTTGAAATATAAATCTCTACAAAAGGAGACACAGAATGATCATACTTAAACATACCAAAAAATACCAAACATACCAAAAAAAGGCAGAAAGAACTTTTCACAAAATCAAAAGCTATTTCATTGGAGAACAACATATTGTACCATAAGTACCTATTTTAGCATTTGAAACAGCAAATTTATGTTGTTATTCAATGAGACAAGTTTCCTCATTACTACTGCAGTACTTTTGATCTTTTGATTCAGGAGCAAGACTTTGCTTTTTTTTTTTTTTTTTTTTTTTTTTTTCTTGCTGTGGAATTAGAATTCCACACTACACTTGGATATCAGAGCTTCAGCTGCACATACCAGGACACTAGATTTTCAAAGCACCCCTGCCAAAAACTGATTTTGGAGCAGTCTTCTGGAATTAGTCATTCTCCCCGGCAAGTTACGTTTCTGACTGCATCATCCACAAGGCTGAGACTGATAAATATGCTGAAAAGGTCATGCCATGTAATAGTTGCTAAAGGGTTACTATGAAAGGCCACAAGTAATAAGTCATGTGGGGAAAATTTACTCACTAATCTTAACACTCTTACAGTTCTTCTTTGCAGAAAGGCAAAATTGCTTGCTGACATAGAGCTAGCATAAGTATTAGTCTAGCTAATATTCTCAGTACCTTCCTTTGTGAAGTCTTCTACTGAGACGTACCAGTTGCTACATTTGGTGTAAGGGTTAATACCAGAAATCAGTGCAAAAAATGTTCTCAGAGCATTTGTTGTTTTCTGCAGCAAGGCATGAATATTGGAAACTCATCCTGGATACAGACTGTCTTTTTATAATAAAAGTGTAACTAGAAACAAAGTATATGGAACATCAGCTTACCTCACAAGATAACATAGTGGGAATATTTGTTTTGGCAGAACTCATAGGGAAATGGGTAATGTTTTGTAGGAAATTTTAAAAGATAAAATTAGGTTTGGCTCATCAATAAAGTAAACTAAATTTCAACATTTAGCAACCCAGGAAACTAAGCTTTTTTATTAATCTTTTTCGTTGCCATTTTTCCACTCGGTGGCACAGATCATTTAAAAAGATAACCAGTGGCTGAGCAGAAAGAAAGCTCCTGATAAACAGCTGCTTTAGGATGGCAGGAAAGTTTGTCAGGAATACTTGCTGCTGTTATAAACTTTCAAATGCAAATGACATAAAATCTGAGAATCTGGCTACAGTATTTCCTGTCATACCTGTTTGTATCTGTGGACAGTCAATTCCTGGCCGCTGGTGCTGTGACAGCACCAAAAGAGACTTGTATCAATCTCTTTGGGACCTGAACTTCCAGTGCTTTCGGGCCGACACCAGAAAAGAACAGACCACAGAATATGTGAAGATCAGTCCCAGTTCGTCTGTTAACCAGTCTAAAGGCCTTGACAGGAAAGAAATCTGCTTCTGTGCAAAGCATAGCTGACAGATCTGCACTGAACATTCCTGGACGTCAGGAAAGCCTCAGCAGCTAGGGGGAGAGTGGCTTTGGAGATGGCTTTTTCGTTTGTTTTGCCTTTAGCCAGGGGAATGGATGAAAACACAGGATGGGCTTAGTGATGAGGAGGACAGTTCAAAGATAGATTTACATGTAATGAATGTAAGTTTCATGAATTTCCTGAAATGTTACACCGTTGCTGTCTTGTGTACATCTTCAACAGACTTTTCATACAAAAACATTTATTCTGCTACTAATATTTGCCAGCTAGGAAAATACTTTAAAAAATATTCTGGGAAGAAAATGGGAATTTTTAAGTGTGCAAGAGAAACCAGGGTGAAAAAACATTCAGTGAGGGAACAGGTATTTCTTTTTTTTTCTTTTTTTTTCTTTTTTTTCTTTTTTTTTTCCCCCCAGAGCTCCTTCATTTCCAGGAAAACAGCCAGAGCTTTCTTTTAGTCTAAAGAAAGGTTTAAGCCAGGGCTGGAGGTTTATACATTTTTTCTGTCTCCATAACACGGAGACAAATGTGTCCACTCCTGGGCAGTGTTAACAAGGACAGAGGGCGGAGTCCCTCAGCTTCCCAGCAAATTCACCCTTGTAGTGTAGGCTTTGAGTTCACACAGCACCTAGGAGTATACTCCACGTACTTCTGGCATCTACCTGCCAGCTGCCATCCAAAGCATCTAGCTACTTACCTAGAGCCTAGGAAGCATATATGACTTGCATCTGTGCTGTCTCTCCTGAGCTGGCCTCTGGAGTCCTACTTAAAGCCCATTTACACTGCCAAAGTATGACCTAAATATGTTAGTCTAACTGAAATCCAGGATTTGAAAGACAAACAGAAACCATATGTAAATACTGGTCTTTAAAATTAATTTATACAGAGCTTTGAAACTTTAACAAAAGTTTGTCTGTTGAACCATCTGTTCTGTACCGTAGATCATTCACAGTTAATTTGTACAGGTTTCTCTGACAGCAATTGCAAATAATTGAGGTCAAGAATAGTTTGCTCATAATTAACTGGGAAACTGGGTATAGAGTGAATAATGTATTTTCTACTTATCCTTCTCTTCCTTTCAAGAACTAAAACAATACTGTTGTCACCATCAAGACTTTGCTATCAAGAAATATCTGATTGAGCACTACAGCTCTTCAAGTTTACACTGCTGTTGTTGCAGCCATTCCAATGGAGGTATAATCATGTACAGCCAGGCAGCATTTGTCCTCGTTATGCAGGTATTCTTGGAAGAGATCATGCTCCTACCTGGAAAGCATTTAAACACATCCTTAGCCATCTCTTTCAGGGCAACACTTAAAGCTTCAGGTGCTTAGGGTCTTACAGGACAGAAGTCCTCTTCTCTTATCTTTAAGACTGGTGCAGAATTACAGATTCTTCTTAAAACAGTAGAACCTGGTATTTTTTGTCAGTTTGAATTTAATAGCTAATATTTCACTTGCTGCCTGAGGGAGAAAAGTCAACACCTGCCATTTTTGAGGTTGTACAGTTGAAGGCTTGGCTGCTCCAAACACTTACTGAAAAGCTACAAATCTCCAGCTAGCTGTTCCAGTTCATTAAGGGTGAAAATGTTTTAAATACGTATGATTCAGGCTGTCTATGTAATTTCTTTTCATAAAGAAGAATTCAAGCCAACAGTAGCTTGTAATTTTCTAACCATAAAATACAAGTAGCTGAAACAGCCTTCTTCTCCGTAACATTAAGGGGGCAGTCGACAATGCCCTCTACTAGAAAGCTTCTGCTCAGTCAGGTAACAGGGCCTTCTGGTGAAGTTCTGCTTTCTCCTTATTCATGTTATTTTGCAGACTAAACAGTCACTTCAGGTCTATTTATTTACGTATAGACTAGATTATTAGTCAGATGGAAGCTCTGTTGACTCCACTTAGACCCAACTGGTAATATCAAAATCACTGCCATAACGAAAAATATTCCATTTGCCTATGACATTCAAAGTAGAAAAAATTTTGACATTAGCCCCTGGAAAGAACACAAAACAAAGTGTACCAAAGAAATCACAAGTGCACCCTCACAAAGCCCAGAATTTATCTAGTGATTTTCAAGTCAATCAAAAAAGGAAAGGTACAGGCATGAAATGGAAAATAAGTAAAATTTTCCAAGCTTAGAATTAATTCTGAGAATTAAAAGCACAGTAAAACCCAGCATTAACTCAAAGGTTGGAATGGGTGTTTGAGATGGTGGGATAAAAACACTCATCCATTATGACTTTTCTTTTCAACAACGTGTTAACAAAGTTCAGCCTTCTTTGAACAGAGGCAGAAGCCTAGGTACTTCTAGGTTCGTGTCTGCTTTCACTGCAATGCAATACTTCAGGTGCCACCTGCTGGATATTCAGCCCTCCTGCACTGCACCAGCCTAGTTTCCCATCTGCCTTCCCAAATCTTTTAAGTATTGACAAAATAATTTTTCCTTTAAGTGTTTTCTTATCCTAATCCAAACAGGTGCTTTACTAACTGTATATTTCACCAATACCCAAAAGTGATAAGCAACGCTATATTTTCAGCCTCGGTCCTAAGTCTGCATGTAAGAGACCAGAAAAGACTGGAACCTATATGCAACATGGATGTGACTTGTCCAGGGGAGGATGGGGAAAGTACCTCATCCTGCCCCCCAGCCTAACCTATTTGGTCCCATCTACCCAACAAAATGGCAATACTGATCGATGGGATATCTGGTCTGCACAGATCTGCCAAGTCCTGTCAAGTCTAGCCTTCACCAGAACAAAAAAAGAAGATTAAATGAGAAAACCTTGAGGGCTGGTGACTGTGCCTGGTCTTTAAGTAACAAAGTCCAAATATAGGTTTGTGGTGAGGGTAAAAAAAAAAAAAAAAAATATATATATATATATATATACATATATATATATATATATATATATATATATATATAATTCATGTGAGATTCAGTATTTGATTACCATCATGACATCAGATACAAAGCAAGCTAAAATAGCTTAATCATGTATAATGTATGAGCATTAATAAGATTGAAGTGAGTGTCTGTGGTTGACCACTGCCTTACAGCACAGGAGCAACTGTCTTTGAAATTCTGCATCTTGTTCGAATGGGCTAGCATCCTCAAGTAGGTAGAAAAGAGACTTTTAGTCCTCTGTAAGCAGGAGTTTTTAAAGTTCTTCCATCTACCTATATGTTGCAATGTTCAAGTGGAACTACAAAGAAAATGTTGTTAGCAAATACCAGTGTTTCATGCTGGTAACTCAGGCTAAATCTAATAATTGCAGGACTGTATTCAGAGAACCAAGACATGTATGTGTGTGTGTTTCTATCTCAGGGCGCTCTTGTGCTGTAAGTCAACTGAAACTGTGAGAACGTGGCAATGTATTTCCGTTTTCATCAACAGTTAACCCCATTTGACCTTGTTGGACAAGGCCTGGGGTCATAAGTGGGTATTTGACATAAACCAGGAGTCGTGCTTAGTTAAAAACAACCCTGTGGAAAGTGGAAAGAAACAGGCACAATTACCCCCATAACCTCAACCACCAAGAACATCCAGTTTCTCTCATCACAGATGCACTTGATCCCAGTGATGTTCAACGGTCCCTGTTGGCTTTACCTCCATAGTAGAGATCTTCAGCACCTTGGGGGTGTTCTGGCACTATGAAACAAGTATTACACTCCCAGAAGTGTGGAGGCCATGGCCGGATGCCTTATTAAAACCTCTGTTCATGGGTGAGAAGGACAGAGAAGAACAGCAGTAGACAATACCTGGGTTTATAAAACAGCAGCACTACACCATGGTACATCACATTGTGCATCACATTTACTTTCAGTCAAGCAAAACACACACACACAGCACTACAGCAAAAACTGCTTGTACATTTGAAATTTACCTCTTATAATCTCCCTGTACTTTTACAGTATACTTTTTCTTTTCCGAAGTATGGCATTGACTCATCCAGTGTGCTGCATATGTGATTATCTCCATGTAAAGCAGGCTGGGGATCTCTGGCCTAGAAGCATAAAAATTATGAAAATATTAACATTCTCTCCTGGAATTCTTAATATAATTAGAAAATGAGAAGTGATAGGGAAATCAACATACACAGAACAGCAAAATGAGAAAAGCAGGCTCAGGAGGTTTCACTGTTATGTGATTCCTCTTTAATGTGAACTAGCTGTCTAATTATCAGGTTCTACAAATCAGCCAGTTTCTGCCCTTTTACCACTAAATCTCAGACTGGTCTCCATGAATCTGCTAACACAATTTCCCACTTACTTTCTTTGTCATAATGCAGGATAGCAATTTCTCTCCTTGTAGAGCTCTGTTTCTCTCCTTTGAACAAGTCAGTTTAAAGAAGAGTGTGGTCACTTATGCATGCCAAGATTTCATCTGCCAAGGTTTCTCACACTAAGTATCATTCACACCTGAATGATACCTGAATTTCCTCCCAGTCGGACTGCTCCCTCCTCCCAGTCTTGATGCCAGTCTCTCCAGAACTCCCTGGCTGCCTTCCCTGGCATCCAGATGATTCCTTTTCCCAGCCACTCTCACCTTTTCACCATGATCTAATAAAGGCAATTCTGCTCACCAGTAATTTCAAAGTAATTCGCTAAGACATTAGTTAGACTCACATAGCCTCTGTCATCCACTGCATAGGTTTGTACATAAGCTACTAATTTCCTGAGGAATTTGAAATTATTCTTGGTCAGTATCAGTGTTGTATCCAGATCTCACACAATATTTGTCAAGTTTAGAATGTTGTGACGATTTTCCTACAACCTGTAATTAATCTTTTTAAAAACAAAACAAAACAACCAAACAACTTCCATCAAATTATTTAGTCAGTCTTTGATCAAATCTTGGAAATATAGGTCAAATTGAATTAACCCAATTACCCCTTGCTCTCCACTTCACTTTGTGTTTCAGTCATTCACTTGTCACTAAGATGAGCATTGTTTAAAGGAGAAAAGCTTTCCCTATCTGGGCAAAAAAGACTTGGTGGAACAGAAAGCTTTTTCATTTGGGGGCTGCCCTTGCCTTCACTTCCTTTCACTCCTCATCTGCTCATCATTACTGTAATGTTACTAAGGCAGAGAAACAGATGTCAACTGGCTCGTTTAGGAAAATAACATCCAAGAATGTACATATATTAAATTATTTTTTATATATTTATTTATTTATTTTCAAATTTTATATTGAAATTTATTTTATATATATTTATTTATATTATTATATAAATTATTTAATATAATATTACATATAATTAATATTACATATAATTACATATAATTTCTATGTAACTCTGTTATGAACCAAATTTTTTGAGGATTTTCCTTCTTCCCACTAGCTGTACAATAAATTTACAACACTTCCTAGCTGGTCTTATCCTCTTCTCAGCTTGCAGTGAATTGTGGGATGCTTGCTTTCTTTTAGCACCCTTGTAATGTGCAAATTTGATGGAAGAGGATAGTATTTTACTGCAGTTGCCAAAGGGCATCAATTAGTTTATTTTCTTTCATATACATTTTCCTAGTAAGCAGTAGTGATTCTTGGTCACACTGAAGAACAGATACCACTATTAAGGCTCTCAAATACATAAACAGCCCTGCTCTTCTCAAGAAAGCAATGAAAGGAGTAAACATGACCTTGAGCTCAAGGAAGTGCAGTGTAACACAGCTGCAGGGTTAAATATGTATACAGGTTATTTTTATGCTTCATCATCCAGATCTGTAAGTAATATGGTTCAGAAGTGATGCTGCATCACCTTGAGGAATTCACAGCTACACAGCATCAGTCAGAGCCAGATCAAAGACCTACTGCTGGAGGCAATAACTTTTTGGTCTCTGCTTGCCACGATTCAGAAATGCAGTTTCTCTGCAAAAGCCAGACTTACTGGACTAGAAAATTCATCAAGCTGTTTCTTTCAATTAGTCATCACGATGCACAGAATGAGTTTCAGCACTTCTCAGCATTCCATATGGGTTAGCACTGGTTTCTGAAGATCATTTTGAAGTAGGCAAAGCTGGAGGGAGGATCAGGTAGGTCACTGCCATTAAAAACACTTTCATCAACTTCTGCCGAAGTGAAACTGCTGATTGCCCATTAATGCAGCCACCATCTTTCCATATATTCAAGACTACTTTGAAATCAGACCTTGAAGTATCTACTCCCTCTCCGCTTTTGTACTCTGTGATCAAATGAGAGCATAAGAAGCACATTTATTTAGCGTTCTCATCCACAGTCTTTAGCAGGAAGCAAATGTGTCAATTTTATTCCTGATTGATACCACATCAGTAGAGGTTAGGAACGCATAAATTTACTGTTTGGAAAACATGGAAGCTCTGGAATAAGAACAAAAAAACACATTGCAAATCAACCTGAAAAACGTCAAACTAGAACCAGCTCATGCAAAACAATTCAAAATCCTGATACTGAAATGGAGCTGATTATTAATTGGGACAGTTTAATAGGATACATAGCAGGGAAGTGAAAATATATATATATGTTTGGGTCCTGCATCTCATTAGGGGGCAGAGAAGGAGCAGTCATTTGTTAGCAAAATGTTAACAGCAAGTCTACTGGGTATATATCTAGACAACTTACTGAAAAGCTTCAGACTAACAGAAATAACAGCATAACAGACTAGAGGAAGAATTTTGGGAAAAACTCTTAAAAGACTACCATGTGTATCAGCTTAGCCAGGGTAAATAAAGGGGAAAATAAAGCATGGAAGATGCAAATATCTGAAGGAAAGAAACATCAAGGGAATAAGAATGATTTGCTGTAATACAAAGCTTGCTGTGTTGAACAGTAAGATGAAATTAAAATAAGGACACAATATGGCTAATACAAAAAAAAATGCTAAAATATATTAAGCTATGCGAATTATCACAAACAGAACTGAAACACTGAAAGTGTTTAGAGATGGAAAAGAGCAATTTTTTTATATACAATCATTCTGAAGCAGAAATTAACATGATACAGAAACTTGCAAATAGCATTAATCCTACACCTCTTTTGTCACAATATTTTTATCTAACACAACAGCTAATGTCTTCAAAAATTGCAAACGTAAATATTGCATAGATAACAGCAGGAAATAGCCTTCTCCTTAAAAAGCTGTAATCTTGGCAGGCTCTTGTAAACACGAGCACATTTTTTCACTTCATATAGACATTGGGAATGCAACTTCGGAGTATTTACGCCACTTTTCAAAGTGAAAGTTTGGGGGAGTTTTCTCTGTTTCAGCCTCCCAGCAGATATACTGAGGGGAAAGAGGCCCACAGCAATTAGAACAACAGGACATACCTCTTGATGTTTCAGAGGCCATAGTGGCATAGCCTGCAGTGTACCCAAAAAGCTGCCACAGAAAAGCTGTACACAAAAAGCGTCCACAGCTGAGCCGCCCCCCCTCAGGTCCGTGGGACACTGGACTATGTGGCAGCATGGGGACTGTACCAGAAGAAATTCTCATGCTTTTGAATGATCCATAGCTATTTTCATTATCTATTGCATTATTATTAAAACAGTGACAGCATGACAAAGACTGCAGATTTTCAGATAGATCTGCGGAACGAAATGGCAGAAAGCCTGCAATCTGACTGTACACACAATTAAAATGAACAGACTACAGAGACAGATGTAGTCCCCCCTGACCTTAATGATGTTGATGTTTACATATGAACCTCCCCACTCAGCTGCAGATAAGGAATGACAGACAATACTACAAATTAGTGAAGGTCAATAGAGCAGGAGGCAGCAGTTAGTCAATTACAAAAGCAAACCCTTTGCTAAAGCACCAAGTTCTGTGTTTTCTCAGTATAATCAACTGCCTGAGTCATGGAGTCTAATAAATTGAACTGTTTTTCCTTTGTCTAATTGACTGATGCTTGGAATGGCATGAACTTTAGGTGTGCTAGAATTTAAGTCTTAATATCATGTAGCAAAAGGCAGACATCTAATTAGTCTGTCTTCAGGTCTAATGGCTGCTTCCACAATGTACTGGTCCATCCAACCATGACAAAGTCTTTGCTTTGAAGGTGTTTAAAAAGAAAAAAACAAAAAATTGTTTACAAGCTATGTATGAACTCTACTGGGTGCTAGTAAAGTTGTTGTAGCAAAACAGTTCGTGTGTGAAGAACAAGGATTGAATTATAAACAAAAACAAAATAACACTTTTCTCAGATAAGGTATGTTCTTTCTGTCAGAAAGATGATGCAAATCATCAAATTCATCTTGAAGTAACAACGGATAATAGTATTCCTGATTCATTGCACAGAATAAAAAAAAATAAAAACTCATATAGCCTTTAGATCTGTCTTTTTCCCCTTGCCTCTATGGGTTATCTGGGTAAATATTCAAACTCTTTCTAAGTTACATACAACCTCAAAATTTTCAGGTTCATTGTTTGTCCTATGTTTCCCAAATATTTGAGCTGAACTTAAAATGGCCCACAAAGGAAATGCCTCCAGCTTGACACCTAGTGATCGGCAGCCACAACTACTGTTGTAGTTTAAGGGGAGCTGCTACTTTACAGCACTTCCTTTAGGCAAAGTGTTTGTCTGTGTACTTGAGCTTAGATGCTATTGCTGAGCTTTAACTGTAATAAAGTATTGGAAAACAGCTTCTGCTACTATTGGTACCTGAATTTTCAAAGAAATACAAGGATGCCCAAATCTCATTGCAAGACTTGGTACCTAACAAAATCTCAGCCCAAACCAGGAGACATATTATTTTATGACCATGTATCTGAGTAAAAAAGTAGCTGGTTATGGAAGGCCCACAAATTTTACCTACTCCAGGATTTATGCCAGTCTTCCCCTCAAACTATGATATTAGAAATTGGAAAGTAGCTGTAAGACTCCACTATTACATATGTGCAGCATGAAAAGACAGTGCATGTAAGAGAATAAAAAATAAGACAAATTCCAAAAACTACTTTCTATGCACAATATATTCAGAATAATACTATATAATTTCTCCTTTGGAGAAACATATTGTCTAGGGTTACCATTAATTAATTTTGCTTGAAAATAAATTATAAGTAAAGTTCCCCTAACAATGCACCACAGAGCACGACCCCAGCAAAGGGATTCTTCTGAAATCAGAAACTAAAGGAAAACAGCTTGAAAAGCACATTCTTGGAAATGCAAAACAAAATAGCTTTCATTTATGTGCTATTTGGTGACAAAGTATACATACGCTCTCTCTCTTCTCTTTAATCACACAATATTTTGCATGTCTATTTATACATTTTTATATATACAAATAAAACATACAATTTGAAAAAGCACCTACCAAATCTATTGAATTTCCCATTGTCATATTAGTACTTTCTCTGCTCCACTAAACCTCTAGCCATATTTTTCAACAGTCTCTCTCTTTAGGCTGGGAAATTTCCTAGCTATTTTCCTTCTCTCCCAACTGCGCAGTTAAGAATGCCTTGCTAACATGTTTCCCTTGAACTGATACTGCTTCTCAACCATCTCTGTTCCCCAGTGTCATACTGCTATTTCCGCACTAAACTATGTATTCTATCACTACAGAAGATTCATTCCCTAAGAGGCAAATCAATTTATTTGCTATTACTCACTTCTTTCACCAAGGGAATACTTAGTTGAAACTCAAAATTTGTTTTCAACATTCTTAAAAACAGAACACTTCAAATGCACACGGTGGAACTCAAGTTTAACAACAGCTCCAGTGCTCACATATGTTTAGAAGTGAGCACCCAATGTTTACAAAAAGTATTAAAACAATACTTCACGTTGCCACTTAAGGCTATCTAGCCAAAATGGAATCACTGACATGATTCTGTTAAAGCCATAAACATACATAAACATTTTCATAGCAGATACAAAACAAGAGAAAGTAAGTGGACTTTGAATCTCCCATTGGCCATATCTACTACATTTTATATGCCCATTCAGCCATTCAGTTCCAGTTTAACACAGACATAACTTGAAAATCTTTAACAAACATTACAGCTTCTCTTGAACCCTCATGTTGGTTAAAGGGAGTTCACAACAGGCACTGGTCTGACAACACTTCACTACTACTGCCTTGTATAGTCAAATTTTACATAAACATTTCCATTCCGTGGAAAAGTTGCTTACACAATAATATCAGCAAAAACTGAGTAAATATCAGAAGCCTATGTCTCCATTACCCACAGCCACTAATTAAAGTAAATGACTGGTATAAATGACTTTTAGCAGGATCAGCGCTCAAAACTATGGGATTCCCTGGGGATTTCTCAGAAATGAGAGCCACAAATTTCTTTTTAATGGAAGATGGTATTTTGTCACTAGACAGAAATGTTAACAAACACTAAGGCAAAATTTGAGAAGGTTAAAAAAAAAAAACTGCAGCTCTTTTCATTACTAAACATTAACAGTGCTTAATCTTTTTCCCAAGGGAGAAATAATATTGGTTTTGTGATGTGATAGTCACTTGCAATGTAATAAAGTTTTGTTAAACAAAATTACTTTCAAGAGAGTGTCTGAACATATCTTTCCTTTGGCCATCAAAGTCTGTTCCATTGCCCAAAGAAGCATGAGAAAGATAAAGTAAGTAGAGGAGGAGGACCAATTGTTTTTGCAGACCTGTGCCTTGACATAACTGGGTGCTGTTGTGAACATTGGCAGGATCGGACATTTTGTGCTGTGCTGGATGTGTGCTACACACACACCAGTTGTGTCTGCATGGGAAAAAAGGAAGGACTGTTCTTCTGTAGACCTTCCTCAGACAGAGAAGACGTAGCCACATGCATATGGATGACTGAAGGACAGGGTTCAAGTGAGAAGACGAAAGAGCACCAACATGACCTTAAAAAGACATCCAAGAACATCTCCTATAATTTAATTAACAAATCTTGAGCTGGCTCTCATAATTTATTACACAATAAGTGCCCTATAGAAAGTTACAATCTGATAAAATGTCAGCTCACACATGAAGGCCAAAGAGGTCCCAAATGGGAAAATTAGAGAGATCTTCCTGAGGAGCAAATTTAAAACACAACAACTTATAGAAAACAGATGCCACGGCAGCAGAAAATTGTATGTTGCCATTTTAGTATAAGATCCGGCCTTATGAACCATAAAGTGTTGTAATCTCACATTCACATACAAAGCCTCTGGAGCAAAGAAAATGGAAAATGTTGCTAGTGATCTTTGAAAGCAATGTTAATAGAAAGTGGTTAGCACAGTAGGGCAAATGAAAGAATTAATTTATATGCTGTTAAACTCCAGAGACTCTGAGAAGTATTCTCAATTCTGTCCAATCGAAAACTAGACATGTAAGAGAAAGGATCTGATAATTTATTAGTTGGGAAAACTGGGTAATCTGTTTTTTAGCAACTTGTCAGGCAAAAGCCAAGGCACTGATATTTAAATGTGGCTTTTGTAAGAGGTGGGTCAGTTTATGCCCTAATTTGGGAAGAGGGCATGTCAAGAGAGAAACCAAGGAGCCTGGGATACAATTCCTAGCATAAAGGAGGTGTTGAAAATCAAGGAAAAGACAACAGAGGAATTTGAAAGGCTCAGGAAACACAAGCATTCTTGAAGAGGTATCTGCAGTATCTCATGCTTTTGTAAAACATAAACTATGTTTGCAATTTATGAGAATTAGGATTTTGCTATGAATAAATTGTGGCCTGACTGAGAAACCCGTAGCAAGACTGCAAACCTGATTTCTCTGTTTCACAGACACACAAAAGTCTCCTAAGAGAACAGAAAAATGCATAGGTGAAGTTTGCATTATCTGCACTGAAATTAGCTTTGATGTTTTGTTTTGTTTTTTCTTCCTCAAGTACTTTGGCAGGGACAAGCTTAAAGACTAATATGACCTACATCACTCCACTGAATATTTGCAGCTAACTGGACAGCTTATGGACTTGCAAAACATATGCTACCCTCATAATGATGTTTAAAGTTCACCACTTTACATTGCAGCTTATATGAAAGATAAATGTGACCAGTTACCACATCTCACCCATTAAGAAATAGTATTACTCCGCAACATTATCTGAAATCTTTTTGTTTGTGCCATTAACCAAAAATCATGCTCAATATAGAGTTTGAGATTTAATTTCTTTAAAAGAATTAAAAGCTACTGTGAATCCAAATTCTTGATACTCCTGATAAAACTTACATTAAATTTCAGAGGGTTCATCTATTTTCTACACCAAGACATCTACTTTCCTGAAATCAAGCCATACTGTTCCATGCAGCCTTAAGAACTGATGACCTATGTATCACATCACAAGTACTGTGTCATTTTTTATTACAACAGACTTTTGATCCGAGGACCTCTGAAATATAAACATGTCAAAAGAGTTCCCTGTGTCAATGTTCTCTAAGTGACATTAAATATAAAACCTCTGGCATTACGGAGCATCATTAAAATATTTTTTGTCAAACTGAGTTGGTTTAATTAAAATCTATTACATCCTACTATACAGTGGTAAGGCACACTGCTAAAAATAAGGATAGCATGCAAGAGCTATAGAAAATATTGCTACTGTTAACAAAGTTAAAAATTTGCCAAGCAGAAATGTTCTGTTTGTTCAAAAACAGCAAGCTGTTACGACTCAAAGTAATGGCAAAATAGTGTACAGTACTATTTCAACCAGTCACCTTAGATTGTAGTAAAGTATATTTTAAGTTTAAACCTTTAAGATTAAAAATACGATATGTGTGTGTGTGTGTATATATATATATATATATATATATATATATATATATATGTCCCTAAGCGTATAATCTCCTCAACCTTACTAATTAGATATTTAATTCTTGTGGAGTGTGTTCTCTCTGTTGGATTATAGTCATATTCTAGATTTGTGTCACATTTCTTTTGCATTGTAGTGTAGTTGGCAGAAAGCTATGTCAGAGCCACTCTGTAAGGAAGATGTAGCCACTTTCCATTTCTCTTTGCAGGTACATAAAAGATTCAAAGTCTTGTCTCTGCATAAGCTATCCAGGTATTATATTGAGCTTTAGAATGCCATTGCACACTAGAACATGTTTTCAGCTCTGACATGTTAAAACAAATTTTACACGCTGCAGTGAAGTCCATATTCCTGTATAAAAATTCACGAGGAGAGTAAGGCAAATGCTAAAGGAGCAGTCAGGCACAATCACTGCAGAAGAAGAAATCTAGCCTTACTAGCCAGCACTAATGAAACAGACAAATAAGGAAGGCAAAACTGACCCAATTACTTTCCTAAAACTCCTTTCAAGCAGAGAGCAAGTATGTTATCAGTTCTTGGCACTGAAATAAAAATGATTAAATTATGCAGCTTTTGTAAGCTCCTCAAAGCTCCTCAGATAACACTCATTACCTTCTGTAAAACTTAACTATGGACTGCATTCAAAACTGTGACATATTTGCACAACAAATATATATTTGATTAATAATTATGAAATTAAAACTCAGCATTTCATATTTGCTATACATTTCCTGCATGAGCTACCACAGTTCATATTTAAAAGACATTGAATTTCTCTGAAGGTTTTCTTCTGTCCCTGCTTACAATATTTAACTTTAAAAAAAAAAAAAAAAGTTCACTTCTTCAGGAAGCTGAGCGATATGAAATGGGGTGCCTGCTCTACTCCTACACACCTACGTGTATAATTTTGACAGCATATGCTCTTTTGAAAGCCAATTCAACTTGCCTGAGAACTGGTGCCTACTTCAGGCAACAATGACCATCCACTTAGCTCTATTTTAAAATGAAGCAGTTGTGACAGCTTCAGAAGAGATATACACAAATGCTGTCTTGGATTCAATCCTACTGCACCCCTGGCTACTCTGCAGGACAAAACTTATTAATACTTAAACATCAGCATTAACACTATCATACATTTTACATAGGATGCTTTGGTTCCAACATGATTTCTTCATTGAGTCATAGGCCAGTGAGGCACTGGCTTCTGTCTCATCTGAATTATTCATGAGGCATTCCCCTGTAGAAATCATTAACTTAACTGGAAGAATCACTCAGCAGAACGCTCTTGTCATTTTTTATTTTTTCCCCTTCATTAGGTTCCAATGTAAAGCAAAAGTGCTGCCTTTTTTTTTCCCTCAAAAAAAAAAAAAAGATTGTATGAAGTATTTATTTATGGATGCCTATTACCTGCCACACATCAGAAACAGCATCTTGGATTAAAAGCTGGGACATCTGTTGTGCACTAGAGCACTAGACAAAGTTCCTAAAAATTTGTGAGTAAATACAAATAGGTTGATATGAATACCATTTTGATATAAGTAGATAAATAACTACCTGCCAAACACCTACTTCTAGGAACTAGTAACTTTCTCAAAATAAATGAATTAGTATGACAGTAACTTTAGATGAACTTATAAATGGGAAGAACTCAGCCATTGCCATGAAATGGACACAATTCATACAATTATTACAGGAAGCTGATGTTTCATTTCAGAAGTTTGAGACGTGTACAAAGAACTATAATAATACAAATAGGTTTCCATCTTCAGTGGTTTTGAGGCAGAAGAATGCACTCAGTGTTTTACAAGGAAAAAAAATCAGTCAGAAGTCAGATTTAAAACTTACAGTTAACTCAATCCAAATCTCCAGAATTTCACTGAAAGCTTTACAAAGGTTAAGTTCATATCTCTGCAAAGGACAGCACAGGACCTTGTTTGAGAATTTCAGTGGAATATGAACACAAAGACTGACCTAGCTCTCTGAAAGGTTATAGCATTCACATTACAGTTTTTCTGACTTGAAAGTGACGGGGAGTCAGAGCAGATGTAAATCACAGGGTCTAAATTCTCTGTTTCTGTCATTCATACCTCTCTCCACATCCAAGCAATTTCTTCAAAAACTAATCCCCTGTTCCTAAATTTGTTTATAGCTACCTTTGAAAAAATTAAACAAACAAAACCAGTAACAATCAATTCTCTCTTCCCAAACTTTAGCAACACTTTTAATTAGGTATCACTTTCTTGTATACACACTGTGAAAACAACAACAGTAATTCAGACCAGATTATGTCTGGGGTATGCAATGCTGTCAGGTAAAAGAATGCTTCTCTTGATCAGTTTTTAAGCACGCCTAACTTCCCTTTATAAGGGCTTCAAAGCCCTTATAAACTTAAAGGAGAACATCCCAAAGAAGAGGCTGCATTCTATCTAGAGTTTTGCTCTTTCAGAAGTAACACAGACAGTTACAGCCATTTTAAGGTTAAGTAACAGTCATGCCATTTTGTCTCCCTCTTTGAAACAATGCATGTCTATACACAGAGAAGGAATTGCTCTTCAATTGCTTTGAATAGAGGGGCAGTGACTTTCCTTCTGAAGGGCGCATAAAGAAGGTTCTCCCGTTATTATTATTATTACACCTTGCTCCTAGGCAAGGTATAAAATCTGGTCCTTTAGGTCCTTAAAAGCTCACTTCCATATTTTGTCCTTTATCATTTGACAAATATTGACTTTTTATTTTCTCCATTTCAAATAAACCTCTGTTAAACAATAACTGCAATGGATATTCACGTTCATACTTTGTTCTCTTTACTCCTATCAAAAACATGTAATGCCCCCAACAAAACGGAACAGCCTTGCATAATATCATCTGTGACTCCAAAGCGATGATGGGGTCAAAACCAAAACATGACTGCTATCTGCAGAGAGAGGCCAAGATGATTTAGTGTTGTAGGAATAGGTGTACATTCAGCATGCCCTGCAAAAGAATATGAAACTTTTGCTGATCACAGGCAGAGCAACAGTATGAACCCCAGAGGAAAGAACTACTGTCTGTTGTGTGGGGAGGCAGGTGAATAAAGCAAAACAGTACAAGAAGCTAACAACTGTTTCAAAGTCAACTTCAACACACATTTCATCTACCAAAAAAAATAATAATAATAATAAAAAAAAAGTATGCTTAAAAACTCAGACAGAAAATTGCTTTGGATAAAGAAAGGGTAACAAAGGGTCAGTGTTCGACCTTTTGGCTAATACCTGACTCCTATCACCTTTCGTTAACAAATCCATTATTAATGTAATCCATAATGAAACAGAATGAACAATAAGTTCTGTACAATTTTATTACACTTAAATCGAAATGTAAAAAGTGTATACCATAGACTTGCCTACTGAAAAAGGAAACAAATCCTCACAACTTTTCAAAGGAAAATTGTATAGGTGATCTTTTCAGCTAAAGCCACTACCGCTCCCAACACTTACTGTACTTTTAGAATACACTAGCACATCTAGCATTGACTTTAAACATCCTACATAATTCCAGAACTGAAAAAATAAGGACTTTGACTGTGTAAAATTAAATTCCCTTATAGGTTTACTTGTAGTATAATAAAGTACCTTAACTGATAAATTAATATAATATAGTATCACTTTTTCTCATTGCCTATTGTTAATACTTACTGAAAAGGTTCAAACACAGACCTCAATTCTGCAAATACTGAATCACAACGAGTACATAACCCATTTCACTCTAAATACATTTAAATTATATATGTATTAAGAAAAAAAATACAATTACTTTTATCTAACCATATGTTATATTTTCAAATACTAATGCAAACATGTACAGCAAAAAGACAAGAAGCCAGAACCACTAACTTTTTTTAAATAGACAGTTAATTTTATTTTGATATGCTATTTAAAAGCTGCTGATAATTTATAACTACTTTTATATTCATATAATAAATATATTATCTATATTTACATATGTAAATAGAATGATTTGCCAAATATTGTAATTGCTCTGTTCCACTAACACACAAAGGATAAGATTTGTCTCAATGTGCTTTAAGTCACTGGTATATACTCTTTTATGTGCATCCTTATTGAGGCTATATGCAAACATTCAAGCCCAAATAACACTCCTTGATTGAAGTATTCATATGCCAGATAAATTCCTGGTTTCAGTTCAGATATAAGAGCTTAAAACTTGCTACCTGTCCTTACAGACACAGTAGGCCACAGCATAGCATATGGTCTGTTACATCTACTGAGGTTTTTAATTATTACTTACATGGGCAGAGAGAACAGTTCAAAGCCACTTCCAACTGAGCATCTGCTGCCTCTTACATCCATGACAGAAGATGTGCAATATGCAGGCAAACACAATCCACCCAGACCAAGAGGGGCACATACATCAGCCTCAGCTATAACTAATTGTGCTGCAAGCATTGCAGCCACATAAGGACAGCATTTTTTTCTGTTGCTTAGTGATAAAAGTACCTTCTCAGGTAGAAAATATAATTGGCCTCTTTTATAAAATATAAAGGAGTCCAAAGTCTTTAATGCATCTTACGCATTAAACAAAGAAGCCACCCTGAGATACGCTCTGCAAACAAGCCAAACTGTTAGGAATATCCTGGTATTAAGCAAACACCAAGCCACAGTGACATGTATCAAGCTTTATACCAGCTACACCTGACAATAGAAGCAACTTTTATTTAAGTCCCCTAACCAATTTCTTAAAACAGTCTTTTCCCTGTTTTCTCCCCTCTTCACTTCCCTGCCATCTGTCCCCCACTACATAAGAAGCAACATTCAAGACATGAAGTGCTAGGTGTTTGGAGGGATTGTGACAAGGAACACAAGGAACAAATCTGGTAGCTGCAGGTGCATGGAACTTCCTAAAACACACATTTTGTAGTAGGGAGAAGAGAAGGACAGAATCAGCTTTCTTTTGTTTTTCACTTGAATATAAGAATCCGGGGAAGGAAAGGGCATAGGCGATACAGCGTGTTCAGGTCATTACTGCTGGTAGGCCACTGAGCTGGAGATGCATCATTATGAGGTTATGGGAAGGCATGTGTGTTTGTGGGGTAGCAAACAGGAGTCAGCCACTACTGCAGAAAAAAAGAGAGCACTGAAACTGAAATGCTTGGAAGATACTGCCACAGAAATTTAATCTTGATGCAGTTTTTAACGGATAACAAAGGAACCCTTTTCAAATAGCACAGAAAAAGCCATGTCTATTCATTAACTGAATGAAAGGTGCTAAAACGGTACAACAAAGGATTTGGTATACATCCTTGTGTTATCAGTATATGCAAACATTCAATTATGTAGAGACACAGCAGCACATGAACACAGCAAATTAGATCTTCCATAGCTTCAAAGCAAAAATAAGTATATAATTTATGTATATTCCCATATATTGGCATAATAAACAGAAACCTCAAGAGAAAAGCATGAACTGCCACTCTTTTTAAAAGTTCAGCTTTTAATTGAATCTCAAAATCAGCAGTAAAGTTGTAGAAAATAATGCAACATAAGCAGTTTTTATTCTAATACAACAGTTGAGAAGGAAACCCCTGGCCTTAAAATATCTTTTGCCAATTTTTAAGTTAGTTGAATAGTTGTGCATTTATTTAAAGGAAAATTAATCAACAGGTAATTTCTTAATAATATAACATCATAGCCCAGAAAAATTATGTTTGTCCTGAGCATCTCTTAATCTGAGATTAAGAAATTTGAACCTGTTAATTTGAAAGCTTTCTAAACATAAGGGTTTTCTTATGTTCTTAATTTGAAAGATTTCTCACTTTGCCTTTTTTTTCAACAAACTTCGTCTAGTGGATTATGAAAACACACAGATTTAACAGTGCCCGCTTTTGCAAAACTTATACACGTTTAAAAGCCTGCTATCCATGACAAAGGTTCCCCAAAGCATGATGTAGTGGAACATATAAGGCAGATTTCATTTTGGTAAGTAATATTTGGAAACATAAAGTGGACAAGGACAAAGAAACAAACACTAGAAGCAAATGCATTCTTTTCTTCCTAATCAATATCTTGTTAGACTGGTGGTTTTGACTCATTAATCTTTTGGTACGACAAAAAATGAAACAGATTGACCATTACAGCAAAAAATAAAACTGCAAATTAAACTCATTCTAATGAAATTGCCTGCAAAGAGCGCTGCTTCATCAAGCACAACTTCCCTCAAAAGAGTTTGGACTGTGGAGTACCCATTTCTTTGAGGCAGTGTATTTAGAGGTAAATTCTGAAACCAGAACACTTGAAATATAACTTTCTAAACTCTTACCCTTAAATTTTTATTCAGCATATATTTTTAAAGACAGGCAAGTTCTATCAAAAAAAAAAAAAAGTAAAAAAGTAAAAACCAAAAAAGTTAAAAAAAAAAGGTATTGTATTTTGTGTTTAACAGCTTCAAACAAATCTGAAATTGAACTTCATATGATTGCTGTGCTGCACCTAAATTATCACTCTAACAGAGATGCAATGGGATATGCAAAAATCTTAAAAAATAAAATGCCTGGAGGTTTTCAGTGAATTGTTTTTCATTTCTTCAGCAACTGCTGCATAGTGATTGACCTAGTACAGTAGTACAGCATGGGAAATTAGCAATTAAAGGCTTCCATGTATCCAGCATTATATCCTACAAATCCTGTTAACCACAGGAGCAAAATTAGAAGAATAAGAGGAATCAACAAAAGTAAAAACTAAGCTGTGTGGAATTTGTCCTTCACTGAAAAACATGAAAACTCTGAATCCACAGATTGTATACACAAGAGTATTTAATGCAGGATTATAACTCAATTAGGACAACTATTTCTCTGATCCTGTAATTCCAAGGCATTTTACAGATGTCTGTGAATCCCAGGCAGTAAAAAAATGCCTTTCTGTTCTGCATAATATAAGCTCACATTCTGCTGAAAGACACATTTACAGGTTTGTTTACAATAATAATCTTCAAAATATTTATCAAAAAATACATTATTGTTCTAAATGACTCTAAAACAAGGTAAACAAAATTAATATGCAGTGTTAAATGTGAACATCATCCATATATGTAAAAGTGACATTAAAAATAAACCCTAACTGATACTGCCATTTCTTTTAGTAATGCTTGGATCCCAGATCATGAGGGAAACAGATTCACAGACCAGTATGAGCAATGCCAACCCCAGAACTAGAGGCAGCATCACAGAAAAGACTGCACACACAAGTTGCACAAGACAGAAAGTTCAGACTCCAGGCTAGGCTGGAGATTTCTGCACTGTGCTTTGCTACCAGAATAAACATACCCTTTCTCCATTCCAATGGAGAGTGCATCTACACTACCATTAGTCACTTGAGACTGTTCTGCTTCAGATTTGTCAAAACTAATTCAGGTTTACTGATATTAGTGACAAATACAGCATTTATCTTGACCAGAAAATGACAAGATTATATAAACTATATATATATATAAACTAGCTTAGCCAGACAAATTAAATTGTTAATCCATTCCTAAACAAAAGGTCACTATTAGTTTAGGGTTAACCAGAACTTCTTAGCTAATCTCTGACCTAATTTTGACCTCTCTTGTTAATTGCAGAAATGTTTTCAGTTAATAAACTAATGAGCAGTGTTTACACACCAATTCAATAGTTTCCTTATTTGCTGTTCATAACTTAAAGACAAAATGTCTTTATCTGGTCAAAGACTAATTAGTACCAATTTGATCCATGCTGCTATCTTGAGTGGAATGGACAGTGAAGACAAACATTAAGCATTTTCATCAGTTTCATGACAGAGGAATATATAAACAATAAGAAAGGAACATCAAAACCTTTATTTCATCCTTTTTTTTTTTCTCTAGATCATAAAACATTAATTCACAAAGTCTGTAAAAAATACCCAATCCTTCTGTCTGTAGCAATTCACATTAGAAAGAAATACATTTTGTATCACAGTTAAAAGAGACGAACTAAAGAACACACATAAATCCAATGGATTTGCAAACATGTTAGTAGGCTGTATCTAAAAATAAACATTTGTCATTGCATCATACTTCTGAATGTGCTGTCTACACCGGGTTTATTTAATCCCCTAACTGTCATAACAATTGTATGTAAGGGTATGGATATGATATATATTGCCTGTCTTATGCATAAAATGTCCCCTTCATTTCTTTCTGAAGAAAAATTGGTTTTGCTAAAAAAAAAAAAAAAAAGTACATGAATTACAATTCCAAAATGATTTCTCCACATCTTTTTTTATTTCTGTTTTTAAATCAGAAGTGTTCAGGTAAATATGTGTGTGTGTATATATATATATATATATACATATATATATATATATATATATATATATATATACACACATACATGTATATGAGCTTAATTTGAACAGCTAAGACTAAGATACAAACTGAACCTGACTGCATTGTAAAATGTTACAAACAATTACAAAAAGGAATTCTAATAATGGAAGAAATAAAAATCTCAAAGAAATAAAAATCTCAAAGTCAAAAGAACTATACAAATACCATGCCTTATGCTCAGGAGAACTAAATAACATAAGGAATTACTGTTTGAAAACCTATTGTAATTAGATATTGAAATTAAAATAGCAGAAATTCAATATACTTCTAAACAGTGAAACCTTAGCATTAGATTACATTGACATTCTTCTTATTTTCATACTCATAAAAGCTTCTTCAAAGTAAATTTATTCAGTATTATTGAGGATCATACTATTCACCGAAGAGATAATATAACTCTAAATTATGCTCAGAATTTTCTCCATTTCTATAGGAAATGAGAATGATCTATCATCTAAACAAAGGCATCTGGCCTACTGCAAAATGAAAAAGTTTGTCCACTGCTGTTTGTCATACTGGTAGATAAACGCTCGACTATGAAGGGCCTAGAAATTATTTTATTACTGTAGGGGAATTTGTCTGGA